>NC_064414.1:55522500-55560000 GCF_023375975.1 Astyanax mexicanus
AGAGAGAGAGAGAGAGAGAGAGAGAGAGAGAGTACAGTAGATCATGCTGTTTCTTTAGCATCAGCAGCCGGAGTCTGAGAGAGAGAGAGAGAGAGAGAGAGAGAGAGTACAGTAGATCATGCTGTTTCTTTAGCATCAGCAGCCGGAGTCTGAGAGAGAGAGAGAGAGTTCAGTAGGTCATGTTGTTTCTCTCTGTGTGTTCAGTTGGTGGCGCTCTCTCCCCTCATCACTCCCATTGTGATACTAGTGGGTACAGGTGTTTGTGAGCTGATGTATCACAGTGTTGTGATTTAATTGGCTGATAGTCAGATTGTCTGTATCAGATAATAACAGTGTTGTTTACACTGTAAACACTCTGCTTCTGTGTAACAGATCCTCTTTAAGTGTGTTTATTCAGTGTATTTATTTACATAATTCACAATCAAAACGAATCTGAGTCAAGTTGTGGTGAAACTGGAGAAGATCTGAATCAGTTTGAGGTCAGAGATTCACACCCAGAGTAAACAATAACACACTAGCTGATCACTGACACACACACACACACACACACACACACACACTAATGAGGGAGAATTGTTTAAGTGTGGATGTAAAATAAATAAAAAAAATAAATAAAAAAAAATTCTCTAAAATTTCTACTTTAAAAAATATATATAAAAATACTTTTCTAAATTTTGAGATTTAGAAAAAATATAACTCTATATTTTTTATCTATAAAATTACAACTTTTAAAAAATATAAATAAAAAAATAATTTTCAACAATTTCAACTTTAAAAAAAAATTCAATTTTTAAATTTTAACTCAAACAAATCTCTAAACTTTTTACCTTAGAAAAATATAACCCCACAAAAAATGTCAATTTTTACATTTTAACTTAAACACATCTCTAAACTTTGGACTTTAGAAAAATATAACAAAAAAAATTCTAACATTTTGATTTGGAAAATATCAAAGAAATTTCAATGTCTAAATTTAAATTTTTAGAAAATATATAAATAAAATAAAATTTAAAAAATTTCAGTCTCAAAAATTTCCACTAAACTAAACAATTTTTTGACACAATTCAACTTTAAAAAAATCTTCAAAATTTTTACTTTCAGATAAACATAACTTCACAACAAAAAAACCTTTCTGTTTAAATAATAACAAAAAATATATAAATACAATTTTTTAAATGAATACAAATCCATTTCACCATGTTTAATGTCTAAACACCACAGACACTTCAAACTCATACTAAATAGAATCATTCCTACACACAGCAGATTCATACTGCATTAGGATCCCTCCAGCTCACTCTCTGCACAGTGTGAATTGGTAATTGTTAAAAATACACCAAACCTCAGATAAAATCTGATCCAGTATGAATTGGGCTGAAGTGAAAGATAAGCCATCTCTCCGTCCTGATATTAGATCTTACACAATATAAATAAACACTGAATCATTTCCTGTGTGTGTGTGTGTGTGTGTGTGTGTGTGTGTGTGTGTGTGAGTGCGGTTCGGCTGCGTCCTAAAGCTGGGTTTAATGTGGACGTTTGGCAGCGAGACAGAAATGTCACAGCAGAAGATGATAATATGTAAGAGTGCTGGAACGGGATCAGTGTGCAGCTGCAGCGGTTTAACACACACACACACACACACACACACACACACACAAACATATACACACAAAGACAGAGAGACACACACACACACACCTTCAGGTCTGTAAGAGATGGCATGGTGAGACACGTCTAGACGAGAACACAGGGACACATAGCACTCTCGCTGGTGTGTGTATGTCATCACCGCTCAGTGTGTGTGTGTGTGTGTGTATTTGTGAGTGTGTGTGTGTGCAGTGACAGTGTCTGGGCCTGTTCTGTGACCTTGAGGCCTCTCTGAGTGTGTTTGTGAATTCCATCTGGCCCCTTGGGCAACTCGCTCTCGCGCTCCCTCTCGCAAAAACATATCTGTGGCGAGTTTGGGATAAATTCCGGATAATTGCGTATAATACGTTAAAATAACGCACGGCTGCGCCAAACGCTCGGATTATCAAACCTGCAACCTATTAGGGTTTCCATGTCACGGGCTGTCTGGATAAATATTTGATTTAATTCAGCCTGAAAAAGAGAAGGACTGGACCCGGTGTACTGTGATTTGGACACACACACTCACACACAGATATCACAGTTTAGCCTTCACCGCGCTGTGTGTGTGTGAGGAATGTCAGGGTTCTGGTGGTTCTGTCTGAGCCGGTGCTGTACGTGCTCTGGGCTTATTTGTGGAGTGTGTGGTTTGGAGTAATGTTCTGGTGTTAGCGGGTCGGGCCTCTCTCAGCTCTCAGAACCCGAGGATTTGAGCAGCGTTTGGGTTTTTAATCCCTGATCTCGTAATTAATATCTGCTCTTTACTCCTCAGCCAGACGCATTAGCTTTATTATACCGCACCCGGAAAAATCCAGTGTGTTTTTATTCTTGTAAAATGTTCTGCTTTGTAGATTAATACTAAACTCATCCAAAATATAGAGAAGAAAAACATATTTTTCATATTAAAGTAGCACCTCTTGCTTAGATGACAGAGAATTCAGGCTTTCAGTTAACAGCTGTGCTTAATGTGTTTGAGAGCATCATTTGCAAAGTTGTACACAGCACGATTAGTCAGCAGACTTCGTCTGAGGGAGGGATCTGTACCTAGAGTACTGTCCATGGCAATCAGCAGATGATAGAGATTTAAGAACTTTTATATAATTTTATACATTTTGTGCTTCTTTCACTGTTAAGCATGAACTAGCTTGTACATGTTCTTGTTTTGCTATTTAACGTGTGGTAAACGCTCAGCATAAACTCGAAACATCTCTGCTGGATTTTCTCAGTCAGCTTTATGAGGGAGAGTCACCTGGAGTTCAGGCTTTCAGTTAACAGCTGTGCTGAACTCATCAAGAGTTAATTACTTGAATTTCATGTGTTTGAGAGCATCAGTTAAAGTAAAGTAGTGAAGAGGTAGAGTTACAGGTATACAGTGAATATCCCTAGATAGATAGATAGATAGATAGATAGATAGATAGATAGATAGATAGATAGATAGATAGATAGATAGATAGATAGATAGATAGATAGATAGATAGATAGATAGATGATGTTTCAAACCAAATAAAAAAGTGTGAAACTACCTGCTTTACTCAAACTAAAGCTAGGTATGGTGTGCGCACTACTTCATATCGTTTTTTTTTTTTTTTTTTTTACTTGCACTTTTTTACTAAGTAGTTATTTTGCACTAAAGTATTTTTTTTTTATTTAGACTAAAAAGTTTACATTTTTTGTATATATTGTAGTTTTCTTTGTGTGTCCTGATTAAAATACTGAAAGGTATAGGCTGCTCTGAGTGTCAGGTTTTTAGTATCTACATGTATCCTAGAGGTGTGATTATTGATTATCTTTATATGATTATAAAGATAAATAAATAAATCCGCCTGATGCTGTTTCTCCATGTATTTTATCAAAGTAATAATTAATAAGCCATGTAATGCACTCAAATCATCAATATTCTTATGATTTAAACACATGTACACTCTAGTCTAAACATTTTTGAAAATATATCTTAGGTGTGAATATATTTAAAGTCTATACATTCAAAAATAAGTTAAAGAAAAACAGGTGCTTGGTAAAATTTTGAGCAAAACATGATCAGTTCCAGGAAAATATAACAATTCTGCTTCCTTTTACATTTTAAATGATTCTATGTTTGAGCAGCCGTATGTCTTCTGGAGTAAAAGAGATCAGGGCATGTGTCTGTCTGATATAATTACTGTGTTATAAGACCTGAAAGAGGAACTGAAAACAAAAACGGAGAATAAAAAACACACAAAAACAGCCTAGAGTTCAAAGGGTTAATAAAGGAGATATGCTGTAGTTTATGTATTAGAGGACTTTACTCTTTGGGTTTCTAATTATCAGGTTCTCCGGTTCTTCAGTGGAGAACCCCTCAGTTTAAAGATCTGTTAGTGTCAGTGCTCTAGAACCTCTCAGCCTGAGGATTATCGCCTCTCTCTCTCTCTAATCTGCCTTCAGAGCCTCATCATTCATCTCCCCACAGATAAAACACCGCTCTGCACCCGTCTGCTGCAGCTTCCACACCTCCAAAAAAAATTCTAATCTAAAATTTACAATAATTCACAAGTTTTACTGTGTAAAAACTACACACACTAAAAAAATCACACTGAATGTATACACCCAAAATTAAACACACCCATAATTCATTTAGAGAATTAGTAATTAGTGTCTTTCGCTTTGCATTTCAAGTCAAACAATGTGTACTTTTCCTGTCGTTATGATAGCAAAGACACAATGACACGTCCTAAATCGACTCGCCTACACATCGCTAAAATGGGCCCTTAAATAGTTTTTAGACTTCAACTTTTTTTCTTAACGTTTCTGAAACGTTCACAGCGTTTGAGGATAACAACAGCTTGAGTACGAGACATCAGGTAGAATTGAACTGAGAAGAAATAAAAAGAATAAAAGGAAAGTTTTTGATGTTTTTCTCAGAGTTAATGGCGAGTTGGACGGAGAGTAAGAACAGCGGTGGCAGCGTTTTGGCTACGGCAGCGCCGGGCGGTAATTATTCACGGGGTGAGTGATGCCTTCCAGCGGCTGAAGATTGATCACGTTTGATACGCTATCTATCTCCGGCTGGTGCCGCTCCAAATCGGCCAGAACTGGAAAGAGAAGAGGAAAAGTTTCTGAAATAGAGAGAGAGAGAGAGAGAGAGAGAGAGAGGAGACGAGTGAATCATCCGGTTAGTGTCGTCAAAGTGTAAACACTTCGTAAACAAACGCTTTCGCTTTGTGTATCTCACAGAGGATCACAACACAAAGCACAACCAGCAGCAGCAGCAGCGTAGAGTGTGGGGAGTGTAAAAATGGCTTAAAACTGCTTTTAAATACAACTTAAAATGAAAAAAAATGGACAGTATTGAAAATACAAATAATTAACCAAACAAATTACAGTGTTTCTTATATTTCCTTTACAATTTGTTTGATTAAAGACAGTAGGAACCCAATATATTTCATGTTTTGTCTGATCATCTTTATTTAATTTATTAAAATACATCTGATCATGCATTTTAGGCTTGATGCACATTACAAAAATAAAAAAAAAGTTGGGAAAATAAAGCATTTATCACTTTCTAATGCTGCCGTTCATTCTCATAACACTTACCCTGCATTCATACTGGAAAGCAACAACGCGACAGGCGACCATTTATTTCCTATAGCAGGGCGCGAGTTGTCGTCGCAACACGTGAGAGCAAAAAAGTGGCAGAGCGACACGGAGTTGAAATTTTCTCAACTGTATGCAAATGAATTATGATGCGATGAGGCGACATTCTAACCGGATTGGCTGCATCCGCAAAGCAACCAGCATTGTGGATGACCTCACCCATCCCTCACACGGACTCTTCGCTCTGATGCCGTCCGGCAGAAGATACAGGAGCATCCGAGCCTCCACTACTAGACTCTGCAACAGCTTCATCCACCAGGCAGTCAGACTTCTCAACGCACAGAGACAGAACTGAACCCCCACCCCACCCACCACTCACCCAACACACTCACACAAAACTGCCCAACACACAAAGACTGAACTTCACCCACACACACACACTCAGCACACAGAGACTGAAATGCTGCCACTCTCAAAAAACTATAAACTCTATATAAACACAGTAACTGCTGTGATTATATATGTTCTATATGTTACAGTATGTTACACATCTCTGCACCTTATCCTCTCTATACACTTTACTATACATTCTATTATACCGTATCAGTACTGCACTGTCATGTCTTTTAAATTCTCTCATCTTTTGTATTTATTGTATTTATTGTTATTTAGTGTTATAATTTTATAATTTTATGTTGCACTGTCGTCACTCCTGCACTTTATGTTGTCTATTGCTTGTTGTTCTATGTTGCACCATGGTTCTGGAGGAACGTAATTTCACTACACTGTGTACCTGTACTCAGATGTAATACCAATAAAAGCCTCTTGACTTTTGACTCTTGACTCTAGCTTTTCATTAGACCTATCACAAACAAGGCGCTTCGAGGTCCTCAAGCTTCTGGTCTCTGAACTTTTGGTTCCTTTTGCTGTTTATTCTGTTGAATGGGGTGTACCCATGTTGATCTGTGGGTAACTCTGTATTGTAGAGTAGAGAAGTGGGCGGAGCTTCTTCTGGACATGGTGAACATAAGGCTTGTGTTGTGTACAGTAGTAAAGTTGTAGTAAAGTGGTATTAGTGAATATAGTAGTAACTCTGTATTGTAATAGAGAAGTGGGCGGAGCTTCTTCTGGTCATGGTGAACATAAGGCTTGTGTTGTGTACAGTAGTAAAGTTGTAGTAAAGTGGTATTAGTGAATATAGTAAGTCTGTATTGTAGAGTAGAGAAGTGGGCGGAGCTTCTTCTGGTCATGGTGAACATAAGGCTTGTGTTGTGTACAGTAGTAAAGTTGTAGTAAAGTGGTTTTAGTGAATATAGTAACTCTGTATTGTAGTAGAGAAGTGGGCGGAGCTTCTTCTGGTCATGGTGAACATAAGGTGAGGATCTGGTGAAGCCACGTCCCTTTCAGAGCTTCAGATTGAGGAGATCAATTAGGCGATTTGGCTCGTGGTGAATTTGTGACACTCGTGAACCATCTCCTCTCGCGCCCCCCCCTCCCGAGACCTTCACTCGTGTTCATTAGTGCAGACGGAGCTGTAATTACCCTTTCATGTTGGGCACGCCGTGTTTAGGAGTGGCAGGCCAAGTGGCAAATGAGACAGAACGTCCACACACGCAGAACGTACGAACTCGTAACATATACAAACAAACGAGTTCACACTCGTAAACACGTATACACGAGCGTAAACAAACAACCGGCACCTACAATGGTTTTGATCTACTCAATACATGAAGAAACTAAATCAAATGCTTATTTTTTAATTCGGAAAAGAAAATAAGCATTCTCAGCCATTAAATCCTCTTAAAGAACAATGTAGAGAGCCACTTGGATGATCAAATATTCTTAGAATTGGTGGAAAACCAAAATTGGGTTCTTTAGAGGATTTTTACTGGCATATAGAACCTCTTTTGGCTATAAAATGGTCATCTGACTCATAATAGCATATATTTAATATATATATATATATTAAATATATGCTATTATGAGTCAGATGACCATTTTTGAACTCTAGCATTCCAGTGGAATTACAACTTTCTCCTATCACATCAGTAGGTCAAATGCCAGCTCATTTGGACTGAAACCACTACTTTTCTGCACTACTTCACGAATGGCCAAAAGCAACCATGGTTGCCCTTCCTCCCAATCCACAACCAACTCTACACAATTTGATCACAATAGAGACTTCAGTCTGGTGGAATCTCTCTAGCGCCCCCTCACTTTGAGCATAACACGCACTTGAAATGTTGTGTTGCACCTTTAACTGCTTCAACACTTTACCAAACAGTTTAGACATAAAGTCGGCTCCTTGGTCTGTTTGGATTATCTTACGTATTCCAAACACAGACATAACGTTGGTTAAAGCTTTTGCAGTTATTAAATGTAGGGGATAATCTATAAGGGTAGTGAGTAGATTGGCACATAAATTGGAGTAGATTGGACCCAAACAATCCACTATTAAATGCTTAAATGGAACGCCCATCACTGGAATAGGCTTTAAAGGGGTTCGGTTTACTTGTAAGTTGGCAAGTATGATAACTAAAAAAGCTTTCAGACCTCAAATAATAAAGCAAAGAAAACAAGTTCATATTCATAAAGAGATTTTAAAAGTTCAGAAATCAATATTTGGTGGAATAATCCTGGTAGTTTTTAATCACAGTTTTAATTTCATGTATCTTGGCATCATGTTCTCCTCCACCAGTCTTACACACTGCTTTTGGATAACTTTATGCTGCTTTACTCCTGGTGTAAAAATTCAAGCAGTTCAGTTTGGTGGTTTGATGGTTTGTGATCATCCATCTTCCTCTTGATTATATTCCAGATGTTTTTTAATTTGGTAAAATGAAAGAAACTCATCATGTTTAAGTGCTCTCTTATTTTTTTTCAGAGATGTATGTATTTATTTGATATGTTAAGGATGTGTTCTCAGTAATTTGCTGATTAATGAATAAACTGAACCCTCTGGACTAAAGGTCTGTACTGAGGGTCTGAACTGAGGGTCTGGAGGTGGTGCCAGCTGAAGACCACCGGACTCGAGCAGTCTGGATCAGAGGGAAAAACAGCAGCAGTGTCCTGGGGGGGTGCGGGGGGTCTGGGTGGGTCTCCGGAGGCCGAGGCACAGCCAGTAATGACGGTGAAGTGGCTCATCACCTCAGCCCTGCAGCCGGTGGAATTAACACCAAAAAAAGGCCTGGTGTGACCGAGCCCGGGTCCGACTTAATCAGACACCAGGGAACTCTAAGTGAGAGAGCGAGCGGCACAGACACGACCGGGGGGGGGGAGGAACAGGAGGGGAGGGAACATGGGATGAAGTGAGATAGAGAGGGAGAGAAAGAGAGAGGCTGGACCCTGGAGGCAGCCCTGTCTGCTGGTCTCACTCTGTGTCCAGCCCGGCTTATACATTTATACACACCTGCTAATTTATTTATTTACCTACTCTACTGACAGAGAGACACTCAATAACACTCTCTCTCACTCTCTCTCACTTTCTCTCTCTCTCTCTCTCTCTCTCACTTTCTCAATCTCTCACTCTCTTACCACACACTCGTACGTTCAGTGTATTAAAAAGCTTATACCCTCAAAAACAGATTTAGAATAGTACTTCTTTACTAGGGTTATAAAAATAAGATCCCACTTAAGTTTGAGTTTCTTTAATTCTACCAAATTGAAAACCTCTGGAATATAATCAAGAGGAAGATGGATGATCACAAACCATCAAACCACCAAACTGAACTGCTTGAATTTTTGTACCAGGAGTAAAGCAGCATAAAGTTATCCAAAAGCAGTGTGTAAGACTGGTGGAGGAGAACATGATGCCAAGATGCATAAAAAACAAATATTTATTTCTGAACTCTTAAAACTTTATGAATATGAACTTATTGTTTTCTTTGTATTTTTTTTTAGGTCTGAAAGCTCTGCATCTTTTTTTGTTATTTCAGTCATTTCTCATTTTCTGTAAATAAATGCTCTAAATGAGAATATTTTTATTTGTAATTTAGGAGAAATGTTGTCTGTAGTTTATAGAATAAAACAACAATGTTCATTTTACTCAAATATAAACCTATAAATAGCAAAATCAGAGAATCTGATTCAGAAACTGAAATGTATCTTAATGTTTCTAGAGCTGTATATATATATATATATATATATATATATAGAGAGAGAGAGAGAGAGAGAGAGGGTGATATGAAAACTAAGTACCTAAACCCTAAACCTCTTTAATCATCATGGTTGTGAGGTCACAAACATGAATATGTGTCAAGTAATTAAGTATAAATACTTCATTACCTTATTTAATAAAAATGTAGGTTATTTATACTTTACTGGAGTAATTATTTTACATTTTTACACAATTATCTGAACTTTCTACTCTTTACATTTTAATAAAATCAGCCTCATTACTCCTATTTCATTTCAGTTCATTTTCATTCCGGCTTCTCATCGTTCAATAAAACCCCTATCCAGATAAATCTCTCCATCCAGATAGAGTGAATCTGATTGTGATTGGACGTAGAGAAGTAGAAACATATACCATTCCGACTCCCTATTGGTTTATACTGTGATCCATCACACCTGCACACCTGGAGATACTTATCACACTTTGTAGCCATGGTCCCAAGTGCTGATGTATTGATCTGTGATGTGCAGAACATCTTGCAGATACATGTGTTGCTGCCTCTCATGCAGAACTTTCATTTTTCAGCAGGATAATGTTCACACACACACAGCAAGGGTTTCCCAGGAACACAGTCTCCACCAGATTGCAGCACTTCCTTGGCTTGTCTAGTTGCCAAAGCGTTTTTTAAGATACCAATACACAGAAGTCAGAGAGCACCTGCGTCTGAAAGAGAATGACAACTGATTAAAAATACACTCATGAAGAAAATGAATACATGCCTTCTTCGCCTTTGAAGCTGTGCAAGGCGTATCTTTTGCGCCCTCAGGATACCAAAAACACAGGACACACCCCTAAATCCAGTGGCGCAATGCACAATTAACTAGTGCACTATAGATCGCTAAAATAAGGCCCTACATTGTTCAGGTATGAATAAGTGTGGGTGTGTGAATGTGTGTATGACTGTATACCCAGATATGGATTGGCACACTCTTTCCTGGGTCAGCTCCTCAGTGCCTAATACAGCCCTCTAGGTGGATGGTTGTTTCCGGTTGAGAGTAGGCTGTGCATAATTGGCTGCTGCTGTTCACCAGTGAGTGTGTTGATAAGTGTTGAGTGATAATCAAATCAAATCAAACCAAATCAACTGATGTCACAAAGCAGCTTTACAGAACAATGATCACAGGACCAAAACAGGCAAAATATTAAACATAGAAAATACAGAATACAGAACCCCCATTGAAATCCTACCACTGGTCAAACGGCTTTTAAATTAATTGTAACCCTTGTGTGGTGTTCGGGTCTGTGGGACCCCTTTTCATTTTTCATCAAATGATACTAAAAAAAGATTTTTTCTAACTCAAACTCATTGGCATTGGCTCATTTTTTGTGAAAAACATATATCAGAACACATTTTCAATTACCACACTTCCTACACATTTATATTACATACAGTATGTTTGGCCAAGGGCTAATAAACATTGCTTCATTTGTAAATTTGAAACTAAACTAATTTTCTACTCATATCTTGAGTTTAATTCATTTTCTTTCACATTTTATTAAAAAACTAATAAAAAAGAGTAGCACTTTTTAAAAGAAATGTAACATAAGAAAGGTAAAGGGCAAATATTAACCATGTAAGCTGTTTATATTGCTTGTAATTTAGGTGAAGCAAGCATGTTTAAAGCATTTTAATGTAAAATTGCTTAATTTTGCTGAATTAAATTCAAGTAACAAAGTAAACGAGTAACAAAAATATGAACACCACACAAGGGTTAAAAAGTCTTTATACATCCGCCACAGGTTTTATATATTCAGGAGTATAGCAGCGCCAATAATGGAAGCAGTTAGATTTCATGTAATCAATGTGTGTAAAGCGTGATTGTGAAGCGTCCTTGTGTTTCTAGAAAGTCACTATATGAGTGTAACTTCATTAATTCATAAAACATTATCACATCACAACTATCAACATCTTTGTGCTACATTGCTGTGTTGTTATGACCAGTTAAACAAACCTAAAAGCTAAGGATCACCACCCCCTCACCCCCCCCCCTCCACTTCCAGCTCCAACTCCCGGAGAGATTCGTTCTGGAGACGCATCCGGCGTCAGTTTCTGCAGCCTAGTTAGTTAGTTAGCCTGGTTCTGACGGCGGTCTCCTCGGAGTGCTCTGTCAGGAGGGCAGCTACTGGGACTGGGTGAGGGTCAGGGGGTCACCGAGGAGAGGGGGAGGGCGCGAGAGGGAAAGAGAGAGCGAGAGAAAGAGAGAAAGAAAGACAGAAAGAGAGATAGTAAGAGGGCCTGATCTTACACTCCTCTAGAGAACAGCAGTAACTGATCCGTTCCTCTTCACCTCCTCGCCTGTCCCCACTCTCTCTCTCTTTCTCTCTCGCTCTCTCTAGCTTTCTCTTTCTCTCTCTCGCGCTCTCTGAGGGGCAGGCAGAGGGTGTGTTGGGTTAAATTGGGGCGGCTAATTGCTGAGCTGAGGGGGCGGGTCAGGGTAGATAGCCGTCCAGATTAGCGGTGATTCAGCCACTGGAACGCTCCGAGTGCTCGCGGGTGTCAGAGCGGGAGACGAGGTGGAGAAAAGAGAGCAGAAAGAGGAGGACAGGGTGAAGGGGTCAGGAGTCTGATGAAGACCACGCCAGAGGAAGGCTAATTTTCCCTTTATAAGGGGCACATTTCATAGGAAGCCCAATTTCCCCCTTCTTCAGAAATGTGTGACATGGTGAATAAACACTCTTAAAGTTTCACTTAACAGCTCAAACTGCCTGATTTACACTTCCTGCGGCTGTGATGTCACAACTATATCAGTTATCAGCTGTATGTTTCTCAAATCAGATCAGAGGGTTGCTGTGGTATCTTTATGGGGTGCTGTGGTATCTGGATGTGTTGCTGTGGTGTCTGTCTCACAACTATATCAGTTTATCTATGCGTTTCTCAAATTAGATCTGTTGAGAAGACTGTCCACACTGTTATTTACAAGTGATTACATTGAACTTGCCTGTCTGGACATCACAAGTGTATCTGCGTTGGTTGCTGTGGTATCTGTGGGGTTGCTGTGGTATCTGTGTCACAACTATATCAGTTTAGCTATCCGTTTTTCAAATCAGATCTGTAGATCTATATCGTTTGATATGTTATCTGTATCAGTTGTTGTGGTATCTGTATGGGTTGCTGTGGTATCTGTATGGGTTGCTGTGGTACCTGTGTGGGTTGCTGTGGTATCTGTATGGGTTGCTTTTGTATCTGTACATGATACTGTGATATCTGTATCAGTTGTTGTCGTATTTGTATGGGTTGCTGTGATATCTGTATGGGTTGATGTGGTATCTGTATGGAATGCTGTGGTATCATCACTGGTTGCTGTGGTACCTGTATAGGTTGCTGTGGTACCTGTATGGGTTGCTATGGTATCATCATTGGTTGCTGTGGTACCTGTATGGGTTGCTGTAGTATCTGTTTGGGATACTGTGAAATCTGCATCAACTGATGTGGTATCTGCATGGGTTTTTGTGGTATCTGTGTGGGTTGCTGTGGTACCAAGGTCGGCGTCAATAACTAACCTTGGTTCCTTTCTTGAACCTTTCTTGATGAGGTAATTGTTGGTTGTGATGAGGTCGTTGTTTGTTGTGATGAGGTCATTGTTCGTTGTGATGAGGTCATTGTTCGTTGTGATGAGGACATTGTTCGTGATTGGAGCATCCAGACTGTACAAACCTGATTGTAATCTGATTTAAAAACGTCTCTAAGTGTGATTTGGGTCAGACATCACTTATACCCTTAGCTCCACCCATTCGGTCTTGACATGTTTAGCTCCTCCAACTCAGCCTATAGCAGTTATCTCTGTAGCTCCACCCATCATACAACCTACAGCGATTTAGCTCCGCCCCCTGAGCCTCCCCTGACCTTTGCCCTCTCTCGGCTGCTGTGTGAGAGGTGTGTGACCGGCGGTGTGACCGCGGCATCGGAGGCAGGACAATCAGATCATGTGTGTCCTGTCAGTCGGGAGGACCTTTCAGTGGCCTCTCTCTCTCTCTCTCTCTCTCTCTCTCTCTCTCTCTCTCTCGTCTCGCTCTCTCGCTCCATCACGAGCAGGAGGTTGTTGCAGTGCGGGTCATATGATGTCTTGTGGCTGTGTGCCTCCTCTCAGCAGAACAGAGCAGTGACAGTTCTGCCTCGCTGCCATCTGATGGACACGCCGACCCTCATCACATGAAGAGCACTCGCTGCCCTCCCACTCACTCCAAACCCTCAGTGTGTGTGTGTGTGTGTGTGTGAGGGTAGTGTATATTCGGAGTTCACCGTTCTTTGTTCGTCTCTTTGTTTTATTTTACAATGAGATTGTAATTCTTTTTATAAGAAAGATAAAAGTGACCAGGATCAATAAAAAAAATAAATAAATAAGAGAGCACTTAAAAATGATGAGTTTCTTTGATTTTACCAAATTAAAAACCTCTGGAATATAATCAAGAGGAAGATGGATGATCACAAACCATCAAACCACCAAACTGAACTGCTTGAATTTTTACACCAGGAGTAAAGCAGCATAAAGTTATCCAAAAGCAGTGTGTAAGACTGGTGGAGGAGAACATGATGTTAAGATGCATGAAAAAAACTGTGATTAAAAACCAAATATCAGAATAATTTCTAAACTATTTTTTCTTTGCATTATATTTTATATGCAAATAAATGCTCTAAATGACACATTTTTTTATGTTTTTATTTGGAATTTGGGAGAAATGTTGTCTGTAGTTTATAGAATAAAACAACAATGTTCATTTTACTCAAACCTAAACCTATAAATAGCACAATCAGAGAAACTGATTCAGAAACTGAAGTGCTCTCTTACTCATACACAAGTAGTGTGTGATGCATGTGTAATGGTGTACTTGCCAGATGTCTCAGTATGGAGTTGTAGAGGTTCCTAATGGAGTCCTGTGATAATCCAGTACAGTAAAAAAAAAAAAAAGAAAAAAAAAAAAAAGATTCTTTTAGTCTTTAGTTTGTAATGTTATTTACACAGTACCAGTGTGTGTAACAAGATATATTTTTATTTTCTAAAGTTATTTTACTGAACATAATATTTTACTGTGGGAGGGTGGACTAAAGCTTAAGCTTTACCTCTTTAAGCTCAGTATGGAGACAATATGAGAAATATTAAGTAAAATCAGAGTAAAGGGGCGGGGTAATCTAAAGATGACAGGATAGACAGGAGACAATTTTCAGACACATTTAAACAACTAAATATATAAAACATGTAGAATGCAGATCATTTTAAAATAATGAAAAGAGTTACGCAACTTAACCAGCCAGCACTGTGGACATGGCAACCCCCACCCCCCCCCCCCCCCACCTCCACAAAAAAAGTTTTTAAAGTGTAGACAAAAGGTTCAAAAAAGTTCTTTAAACTGAGGTTATTATTGTTCTATGTGTAAGAATGTGTTGTTAAGTGTTTGTAACACATTTAAAGAACACATTTAAAATAGATTTTAACCAGGTTTTACTATATCAGTGTACAGTATGTAGTTCTGTACAGTAATGTGCTCTATATACTGTAATATATACTGTATATAAAACATATGAGACATATATATGACCTCATGTCCTGACTACGTACAAAAAGCAAGTGTGTGTGTTTCTGTGTGTGTTTCTGTGTGTGTGTGTGTGTGTGTGTGTGGCGGGTGACACTAAATCAGGTCATTGCCTCTACCAGCCGCAGACATGTGCTACTGCTTATGCAGCCGGAGGCTGGAGGCCTGGATTCAATCCCGCCGCCGCCGCTGCCTCGCTAACAACTTTTACTGCAGCGCTTTAACCCACAAAGCAACGCCGACAACAACGCAGCGCCCAGTCCTGCAACAGCGCAGTGCGCGGTTCTGCAACATCGCAGCGCCCTGGTCCTGCAACAGTGCAGTGCGCAGTTCTGCAACATCGCAGCGCCCTGGTCCTGCAACAGTGCAGTGCGCGGTTCTGCAACATCGCAGCGCCCGGCCCTGCAACAGTGCAGTGCGCGGTTCTGCAACATCGCAGCGCCCGGCCCTGCAACAGTGCAGTGCGCGGTTCTGCAACAATAGCAGCACCCTGGTCCTGCAACAGTGTAGCGCCCAGTTCTGAAACAAAACAGTGCTCCAGTTCTACAAAAACGCAGCACCTCAGTTCTGCAACAACGCGGCACCCGGTCCTGCAACAATGCAGCACCCCAATTCTGCAACAGTGCAGCATCCTGGTCTTGCAACAATGCAGCGCCCAGTCCTGCAACAACGCAGCACCCAGGTTCTGCCAAAGTGCAGCACTCCAGTTGTGCAACATTGCAGCACCCCAGTTCTGCAACAACACAGCACCTCAGTCCTGCAACAACGCAGCGGCCGGTCCTGCAACAATGTAGCACCATCCAGGTCTTGGAACAACGCAGCACTCTGATAAAGGAAGAAAAAGTAAAAGGAAAGTTAAAAAGGCAAAAAACTAAGGAAATCAAAAAAAGAAATAGAATAGTTTTGGTCTCATATTATCTACAAAGTAACAGTGTGTGTAACTACCTCCACCATGTTTGGAAGCTGGGCCAGAAACTTCAGTCTTTGACGTGAATTTGGAGAAATATATGTCGTGATTGGTGGGAAAATTTGGTGGAGTAAAATTTTAGTATGTTAAAAATAGAACTCGTTTTTTTATTTTTTTATTTCTGTCCCTTTCATTTTTGCATCTTGCAAAGTTGAATCCTATAACTATGTGTTTTTAATAATAAAGAAAATCAAGTTAGGATATTTTTTTGTTGTTGTTCTGAAATTCAGATTGTGAGAGGCAACAGTAAAAAATAGAAAATGAGTAAAATAGATAAATATATATATTTTTTACTATTCTTAATGAATAAAATGAAATCATTAAATTTTACGCCTTATTTTCTGTTTTCGAATTCATCCTCAAACGTTTAATAAATAAAACTGATAAACATTATATTGACCAATCAAACACCACAACAAAAACATATAGATCAGAAAAAACATATATCTATAGAAAAAGCTCTCTCTCTCATTCTCTAATTCTCTCACTCTCTTTCTTTCTTTCTTTCTCTCCTCTTCTCTTTCTATTCTATCTTTGTCTCATTCTTTCTCTCTCATTCTCTCAATCTTTCATTCTCTCTCTATGTCTGGTTTTCTCTCTTCTCTCTTTTTTGTCTCATTCTTTCACTCTAATTCTCTTAGTCTTTCATTCTCTCTCTGTCTGGTTTTCTCTCTTCTCTCTTTTTTGTCTCATTCTTTCTCTCTAATTCTCTCAATCTTTCTTTCACTTTTATTCTCTCTCATTCTCTCAGTCTTTCATTCTCTCTCTATGTCTGGTTTTCTCTCTTCTCTCTTTTTGTCTCATTCTTTCTCTCTTGTTATCTCTCATTCTTTCTCTCTTGTTATCTCTCATTGTTGACTCTTTGTGTCTCTCTCTAGTTCTTTCAATCTCACATACTCTCTCTATCTCTCTCTCTCTCTCTCATTCTCTCAACATCACATTCTTATACTCTCTCTATCTCTCTCTCTCTCTCATTCTCTCAACATCACATTCTTATACTCTCTCTCTCTCTCTCTCTCTCTCTCTCTCTCTCTCTCTCATTCTCTCGTTCTCTCCTACATTCCTTGGTCCCTATCCCCCCCCCGGCCGCCGCAGTGCCACAGCCCCCAGATTTCCCAGCATGCCCCTCTTTCTCTTACTCTAATGAGTTGCAACACAGATAATGTGGCTGATGATCTTCATTGATTGGGCGATCACTGGCTTGTCTGGTAATTGATCCGTGGCTGAGGCTGTAGTTAATTATATGGGTTTGGACACGGAGCCGCTCTGAGGGGAATTTCAGTCCTGCAGAATAATAGTTTTAATAAAGGAGTCTATTACTGCACCCCCCCCCCCCCCCCCCCCACACACACACACACTGCAGAGACCCCCTCACCACGGGACCCCCCCACACACACACACACTCATCCCCACACTCATCCCTCGCTTCTTCTCCTCCTTCATTTTCTTTCATTTTGATCTTTCGGTTTTGTGCCTTTAATTCTCTTAATTCCTTCAGTCTTTTATTTTCTCCTGTTTTCTCATCCATTTCTGTTCTGTTCTTTTCTTTATTTTTATATTATATTAATTTCTTCACTTTTTACATGTTAGTAAGATGACAATGACAATTAAAAAATGACAATAACAGAGAAGAGAGAAGAACTTTTTTAATTTTAAATTTTTACCATTGTCTCTTTACCTTTCTTTTGCTTTATTATCTTCTCTTTTCTTTCTCATCTCCTCCTTTATTCTCTATTCTCTGTCTATTGTTTTCCATTGTTTTTTTTCACTTTTCTTCTTTATTTTTCTTTATATTTTTCTTCTCTTCTCTTCTCTTCTCTTCTTTTGTCCTCTGTTCTCTTATGTTTCTTTTTTCCACTCACATCTTTATTCCAACTCTCTCCACCTGCCTCTCACTCTCACTCCATCTTTCTCTCTCTATATATATCTATTTCTTTATTTCAATAAATAAAGGATAGCAAATTAATGAAAACTGGCAAAAGAAAATCCCTTTACCTCTCATCACTTCTTTCCTCTTCTTTTTACTTCATTCTGACCTTTGCTTTCTACCCATTTCTTTCCGCTTTTTCCTTATATTCTCTCCTCAATTCTCTTTTCTTTTCCTTATTTCTCCCTCTCTTGTTTGCTCTAATTCTATCCTCCTTAACTTGCCTTTTTTGTCGTCTTTTCTGTTTCTTTGTTCGTTATCTTTATTTCTGCGCTCTTTTGTTCTCTTTGTATTGTTTTCTTCATATCTATTCACCTTTCCTCTTCTCTCTTGTTTTCGTTTCTTCTATTCTTACATCTTCCTTCATTGCCAAGAAAGAAAGAAAGAGAGAGAGAGAGGGAGAGATAGAGGGAGGAAGAGAGGGAGAGAAACCTCCCAAATAAGAGAGAGCTATTAATGGGGAGGCTGAAGCTGAGCGACTGAGAGGCACTCGAAAAATCAAGAGAGCAACACGGCGCGAGAGCGCACGAGAGAGAGAGAGAGAGAGAGAGAGAGAGGGAGAGAGAGAGAGAAAGAGAGAGAGAGAGTAACAGTGAGAAAGTGATTTGTGGGGCTGGAGAATGTGAGATATGTGTGAGTTCTGAGGAGCCGTGATGGAGGAGAGACAAGCAGCTTTAATTGATGTCTGTATTCATTAATTTACTATCCTTCATTCACTGAAATAAAGAAAGAGAAGGGGATAGAAGTAAAGAGAAAAGAGAGGAAAATGGAAGAAGGGAGAATATAAGAAAAAAAAGAATAGAAATGAGAAGAAAAGAAAAGAAATGAGAAGAAAACAGAGGTCAGAAAGAAGTAAAAAGAAGAGAAGAGAAAAGAAGCGATGAGAAGTAATTAGAAAAAATATAATTCTAAGAGACAGATAGAGAGAGAATTAGAGAAAAAATGGAGTGAGACAGAGAGACTGAGAGAGAGTTGGAATAATGATGTGAATGGAAAAAGGAGGGTGAGAAGTAAAGGAACAGAGGAGAAGAGAAGAGGGACACATAAAAATGATAAGAAAACAGAAGTCAGAAGCGACATAAAGAGAAGATGCGAAAAAAGAAAGGAATAAAAAGAGCAGCTTTACTTAATGTCTGTATTCATTCATTCACCATCCTTTATTCACTAAAATAAAGAGAGAGAGAGAGAGAGAATAGATGGAGAGAGTCAGAAAGACAGAAAAGAGAAGTAGGATAAAAGTACTGAGAAAAAAGAGAACAAGAGAATAGAGAATATAAGAAACAACAGAAGAGCAAAAACGAGAAGAAAACAGAAGTCAGAAATAAGTAAAAAGAAGAGAAGAGAAGTGACGAGAAATAAAGAGAAAAAAATGATTTATTGTATGTTTCATTCATTTACCATCCTTTATTCACTGAAATAAAATGATAGAGAGAGTTAGAGAAAGATGGAGTGGGAGAGAGAAACAGGGAATAAAGAACAGAGGAAAAAAGAAGAGAAGTAAAGTGAAGAGAGAAAAGTAAAAGAGAGAATATAATAAAAAGAGAAGAGCAAAAATGAGAAGAAAACATACTGTAAGTCAGAAAGAGTAAAGTAAAGTAAAAAGAAGAAGAGAAAAAAAGTGATGAGAAGAAAAAGGGAAAAAAATCATTGTTGTATGTTTTTATTTATTTGCCATCCTTCATTCATTGAAATAAATAGAGATAGAGATAGATAGATAAAGAGAGAGAAAGAGGGAGGAATAAAGATGTAAGCGGAAAAAGAAACGTAACAGAACAGAGGACAAAAGAAGAGAAGTAAAAAGAGCAGCTTTACTTGATGTCTGTATTCATTCATTTAACATCCTTTATTCACTTAAATGAAGAGAGAGAGAGAGAGAGAGAGAATAGATGGAGAGAGAGAGAAAGAGGGATAAAATAGATGGAGAGAGAGAGAGTTGGAATAAAGACGGGAGCGGCGGCGGGCGACAGTGTGACAGTCGACTCCCATTACTGTCCATTTACCTGAAATAATGTGGCCTTCAGTGTCCATAGAGAGAGAGAGAGAGAGAGAGAGAGAGAGAGAGAGAGGGATGAAAGGAGGAACAAAAGGAGGTATGTTAAGTTCTGGTGTCGTGCTGCTGCTGCTGTAGACGGAGAGAGAGAGCGACGGGTCTGATCAGAGCGAGCGGCGGAGATTACAGAGCTAAAGGTTAGCGCTAGCTGTCATTAGCGCTGTACAGCAGGCTTTTAACACACACCAGCCCTGACTGTCTCTCTACACCGCTTACCACCTAACCCACTTATACACACACACACACGTTCCTGGGAAACCCTTGCTGTGTGTGGGTGAACATAATCCTGCTGAAAAATGAAAGTTCTGCAGGAGAGAAAGCAGCAACACATGTATCTGCAGGATGTTCTGCACAGATCACTGAGATCACTGTTAGTAATGTTCCTCCTTTCACTACTAGGGGTAACCGACTCTCACTGTACGAGATGATCACCAGATTATTCATCACACCTGCAGTTTTCAAAGGCAGGATTGAAGCGCTAAAACGCTAACAGTTAACCATCATCAGATCTCAAACAGAACCTGTATTCATCAGTCAGCAATCTCTCACCAGGAGGTACACTACACAAAGGTTGCCTCAATAACTTTTTATAGGGCAGCAGGAGAAGCACAGCAATCCAGATCTGTACTTTTTATTTTTTGTCAATAAGTGTACATAAGCTCTGAAAAAATAGAAAAATTATGAGTTTCTTTAATTTACCAAATTGAAAATGAAATTAAATGAGAGTGCGTTATGTTTATTATAGTCTATAACGTTCCGCGTTTTAGATTAATATTAAACTCATCCAAACTATAAAGAAAAACATAAACCAGAATATGTTTTATATTTTAGATTCTTCAAAGTAGCTCCTCTTGTTTAGATGGTCAGTTTTGAACATCTCTGCTGGATTTTCTCAGTCAGTTTTATGAGGTAGAGTCTCCTGGAATTCAGGCTTTCAGTTAACAGCTGTGCTGAACTCATCAAGAGTTAATTACTTGAATTTCTTGTCTCTTAATAAAGTGTTTGAGAGCATCAGTTAAAGTAAAGTAGTGAAGAGGTAGAGTTACAGGTATACAGTGAATAGTGAATATTTGAGTAATGTTCGAATCCAGGTTACGAGAAGCAAGAAATAATCCAAAAAGAAGAATTTCAAGAACTTTAAGAGAATCCTCAAGTGCAGTCACAAAAAAGACCATCAAAAAGATTATTATGATGGAACTGGCACTCATCAGGACTGCTTCAGGAAAGGAAGAGTGAGAGTTTCCTCTGTTGTACAGGATAATATTTTAGTTTATTTAACACTGTTAATTTATTATGTGTTCCTTCATAATCTGATAGATCACTTCACTATTCATTTACTATGTAGGAGAAATAATAAATAAATGAAAGTGAATTGAATGGTAATGTGTGTACAGTATATTAAGGGTAATGTTTTCAATGCCGTTGCTTTTAAGGGGAGATACATTTTTCTATTAAATGCAGCTGCATTGAAACCATTCCTCTTAGCCACACACACACACACACACACACACACACACGCACACGCACACACACACCATGGCATCTTGCTCAGATTGACTCTGAGGCTTAAATACTGTCATTTTAGTGTCTGAGAGAGGAGAGAGAGAGAGAGAGGAATATGCACAATAATAACAAAAAATAGGTTCATTACGCACATGACATTTTTCTCTGGAAATGTCTCGTCATGTGAAGTGTGTGTGTGTATAAAGAGATGCATGCATGTGTGTGTGTGTGTGTGTGTGTGTGTGTGTGTCCCTTTGTATTGCTGCTGTTGTGGCTCTCTCGGCTGCTGGGACTAATTTGGCAGAAATGGAGGCTCTTCCTCATTTTTTTCTTAATTAAAATCTGAAAGCATCCACACAGGGGTTCCCTCAGCATGTGTGTGTGTGTGTGTGTGTGTGTGTGTGTATGCAAGCCTGAATGGGGACAAGTGTGTGTGTAATTACGTGCCCTGTCACACTGATGGTATGTGCGTGTGTGTGTGTGTGTGTGTGTGTGTGTGTTTAGTTCCATTATAAGTAAATGAAAATGAAGACAAAGGCACCAGACTGTTATAAAAACCAACACTGTTCCAGACACCTTAAAATACCTTCAGCTGCCTTTCTATTATAAACAGCTACTATATTAACACACACACACACGTGTTGGTTTTTCTACATTGACTTGACTGTATCACTGTGTTATTTAATAAGGCTGCTTTCACTCCTATGCAGTGTGTACTGTTTTTAGTCGAACTAAAATAGCAGGTTTAACCCTTTCAGACCTGAATTATTATCTACAGTGATGGAAAGAAGAATATAATATTCTACTATAAAATCTATACAGCAAATACATCCAATTCACTAAAAAAATAATGACAGTTTTAATAGTTTTGCATTGAGAGCATGTGTGTAATTTCATATTGACTTTTTTATTTCATAAACCACATCCTAAACAGTACAAAATACTGATTAAAATGATTAAAAAGTGTTTTAAATCAAATTAAATTGGTAAAAATGAGCTGTTGCTTTGCTGTTACTGCTGTTAGTGGCGGTGGTACTATTGTTTTCCAGTGCAGTGGGCGGGGCCAAGTTACTGCTTGTTTATAAACTAGTTCATTGGTAGTTCTATTAGGTTTAGTAGGTCTATTCTGATTAGACAACAGCTCGTAAAATAATGGTATAAGCAATAAAACATTTAAAAATAATGTACAAGAAAATACATGATTCCCACAGTCTGGACCAAATAACAAAATAAAATTGGAGGTCCGGTTGGTTTAAAGTGTAAAACTCTTTATTGGACGGTTCTGACTTGTTTCATACCAATTACAATAAGTTGAGGCAGTCCATTAGTCAGCTTATAAACAATAGAAGAAGAAAAAGAAAGGGAATCTGTTACACTCGTTCTTCTGCAGAAATCAATTAGAAACTACGAACCAATCAGTGTGAAGTAAAAAGTATAGAGAGACTCCGCCCACGTACTGTAGGTAATGATAACAAGAAAAAGTATGTGAACTCTTTGGGATTATACTTGTATTTCTGCATAAACTGGTCCTTAAATGTGTTCTGATCTTCATCTACGTCACAACAATAGACAAACACAGTCTGATTAAACTAAAACCACACTAAACATTTTATATATATGTGTTTGCATGTTTTTTATTGAACACAACATGTTAACAGTTGTTCACAGTGAGAGAAAAATATGTGAATCTTTGGATTTAATAACTGGTTGATCCTCCTTTAGCAGCAAAAACCTCAACCAATGGTTTCCTGTAGCTGCAGATCAGACCTGCAGAACGGTCAGGAGGAATTCTGGATCATTCCTCTTCACTAAACTGTTTCAGTTCAAATATAATATTATTATATTATTATATTATATTATAAATACAATTATAATCCCAAAGAGTTCACATACTTTTTCCTGCAACTCTAAATGTACAGAATACACTAACACACATCAACCTACCGTAGCTTTGAAGATTCAGGTGCGTCCTAAAACCGTCCTAATTCTACACCTGACCTTCACCCTACCATCTGTCCCCAGCTCAATGTCCTCATGGGGACTGTGGGTCCTCACAGTGTAATTAAAACAAGTGTGAGCACAAATACAATGCAGAAACCCCAACAATATCACAGCCAAGTCCGAATGCGAACAGAACCGGGTCCGGCTGCTGTTCTGCTGCTACTTTCACACCATTGTGTTTTCAGAGTGTGTGTGAGACTCTGAGGTCTGAGGAGTGTGCGTCTGTGTGTGTGTGCATAGCTTGTGAACGTATGTTTGTGTATGTGTGTGTGAGAGTGTGTGTTTACATGTGTGTTTAAATAGACATTAGAACAGTGTGTAATGTCTCTCCATGTGTGTGTGTTTATAAGTGTTTATTATAGAGCACAGCCTGAAGTGTGTTTAGTACAATTGTGTACACGACTGTGTGCGTGTGTGTGTATGTGTGTGTGTGTGTGCGTGTGTGTGTGCGTGTGTGTGTGTGTGTGTGTTTTAGACAGTATCAGCTCCTCTGAGGATTGCTGTAGAGGAGCATGAGCCGTAATAAGACAGGGACAATCAGGGCTTCCTCTCTTTCTCTCTCTCTCTCACTTTCTCTCTTTCGCTTGCCCCCTCCCTTCCTCTTGCTCTTTTTTACTCTCTCTCTCTCTCAGTGGGGGAGTGGAAGAGACAGAGAGAGAGAGAGAGAGAGAGAGAGAGAGAGAGTCATTGAGTGTCAGTGAGCAGAGAGAGCAGTTGACTCAGACGCTCTCTGGCCCGACACACACGCATGCTCCCACACACACACACACACACACACACATACACACACTCCCTCACACACACACACACTCACACACACAGTGCTAACCGAGCGCAGAGGAGTTTGTCTGGAAAGAGAAGACAGAGGGGTTGATAGAAGGAGATTTATAGAAATAGACAGAGAAAGAATGAAATGGAGAGGGAGAGAGGTAGAGAGGGAACGAGGGAGGATTGATAGAGAGAGATATAGATAAAAGGAAGAGAAAGAACTGATAGAGAGATATATGGGTAAAGAGAGAGTGCTTATAAAAGCTTATGAAAGCTTTACTGGCATCACTTTACCTCCGTTATTATGTGTATAGATACAAATATATACATTTATATGTATAATTTTGTAATTATATTAGAATATATTTACTACTGTTATTCACTTATGTTGTAACTATTGCTGCTATTGTTGTCTTCATAGTCATAACAATTAAAATAAGTTTAATCTTTCGTCTTTAAAAAAGAAATCTAAAGAGTTAGAGCCATAAACTATGAAAGGAAATGTGGAAAAAGGGGTGATGGAGAGATACATACAGAAAGGAAAAAGAGAGAAAAGGTGAAAAAAAAGAGGATAGATTTATAGAGAGATATAGTTTATTAATGAAAGAGTGAGAAAGAATTGAGAGAAAGAGGGAGGACTGATAAAGAGATATATGGGTAATATATGGGTTAAAAAAAGCTTTACTTTTATCACCATACCTCACTATACCTCCCCATACCACACTGTTCACTATTTACACCTATTACTGTATACACTGTTCTTATTCATTTTAGGTAAAATATTTGTGTATAAAGATATACAGTATTTACATTTTACATAATTCTACAAACTATATATTTTCTACTGTTATTCCCTTTTTTTTTTATTTTATTGTTCATTATATTTTATTATTGTTGTTATTGTTGCAAAGCTTTGACAGCATTGTCTTTATAGTCATAACAATGAAGACACTCTGAATCTTTCATCTTGATAAAAAAGAGAGTGATTGAGATAACCAATCAAAAGAAATAGAGAAATAGAGAGAAATTGAGAAAAGAAGAGAGAAACAGAAGAAAGAATGTGAGAAATACAGAACTAAAAATGTATAGGAGATTTATAAAGAGCGAGAAAGAAAAGAGAGAGAGAGATAGTGATACGGAAAAATAGAATAAGAGAGAGTGAAGAGAAGAATTACAGGGAGAGTGAGGATTGATAGATACAAAAATAGAAAGTGTGTGTGTGTGTGTGTGTGAGAGAGAGAGAGAGAGAGAGAGAGAGAGAGAGAGAGAGAGAGAGCACCTGATCCACAGCTGGAAGACAGAAAGAGAGGGAGGGAGGGAGGGAGAGAGGGAGGGGGTTATATGATGAGAGTGAGACAGATGTTTTTCTTTTATGTTTAAGCACGTTTATACCTATTACATATTTTAATCACCTGGAATTATTATAATTATTATACTTTATTATTATTATAGATACACTATACAGTAATAGATGTGACTTTGTGTGACTAGGATGGGGTGTGTGTTGTGGTGCGGTGTGTGTGTGTGTGTGTGTGTGAGGGTGAAAGGGCGCGCGTTGGGTGAGTGGGTTTGTTTGGCAAGTGACTTCTGCTTGGAATGTGTAGGTACACCTACTTATACACACGTGTGAGAGTGTGTGTGTGTGTGAGAGAAAGAGAGAGAGAGAGCGAGAGAGTTTGTGTGTGTGTGTGTGTGTGTGTGTGTGTGTGTGTGTGTGTGTGTGTGTGTGTGTGTGTAAGACAGAAAGAGAGGGAGAGAGAGAGAGAGAGGAGCAGTCCTGAGTGACACAGAGAGAAGAGCACGCGGGAGGTGTGTGTGTGTGTGTGTGTGTCCTCTCCTCCTTCTCCATCTCTTCTGCCACCCCCCCCCTTTCTCTCCCTCTCCCTCCTCCTCCTCCTCCTTCTTCTCTCTCTCTTTCTCTCTCTCTCTCTCTCTCTCTCTCTCTCTCTCTCTCTCTCTCTCTCTCTCTCTCTCTCTTTCTGTGCTTACCTCGCTCACCCCTCGCTCGCCCTGCCCTCTGCGCGCGCACATGTGGCCCCCGAGGAAATCTCCAGCGCGCGCTGCTGCTGAATGAACTCTCTCCACACACACACACACACACACAAGCACGCGCACGCTCCCTCACTCACTCAGACACTCACTCACACACACTCTGACTGACTCTGAGCTCACCGGCGGCAGCGCGCGCCTGTCCTCTCTTTCTCTCTCTCTCTCCGGAGAAAGGCAGGAAAAGAAAAAAAGAGAGAGAGAGACTGCTGGAGGAAGGAGAGAGTTAGAAAGAAAAGAGAAGAAAACAAAGGGAGGAAAGAAAGAGAGGAAAGAAAAGAAAGAAAGAGAGAGAGGAAGCTTCTTCGCTTCTTCTTCTACTTCTAGTTCCAGTAGTTGTTGTTGTTTTGTTTTTTTCTTGTTCTCAACCTCGCGCCTCACTCTTTTCTATCTATCTCTCTCTCTCTCTTTCTCTCTCTCTCTCCCCCGCGCGCACTCTCTCGCGCTCCCGTGCGCGCGCGCACACACACGCACGCACGCACGCCACCACCTCTACCACCAACTCTAACGTGACCGCCTTCACCACCTGAACCTGAACCCGAACCGCCACCTCTGCTGCCACCACCACTCTCTACCTCTACGGTCACCACCGGCCACCGTCACCCACCGTCCCCGTCACCCGCAAGTCTGCAGAGACGGAGCTGGATGTGAGAGCGGGGTCCGAGCCCGCGACGGACGAGGGGAGCGGCGGCGGGAGGAGAGCGCGAGACGACCGGGCAGCAGGAGACGGAGGAGGCGGCGGCGGCGGCTCGCGAGGAGCGGCGGCAGCCTCAGCGGCAGCGGCAGCGGCAGCTCACAGCTCCATGCAGTTCAGCACGCGACCGGCCAGCGCGGAGCCGGGCTACATGGGGACATGGCAGCAGCAGAACACTGACACCAACCTCCTGTTCAGGATGTCCCAGCAGGTCAGTCCCGCATCTCTTTTATCTGTTTTATCACTTTTATCTCAGGGTAACACTTTACTTTTAAAAAAGCATAAAAAAAAAACATCAATAAACACTACTCAGCAATATATTTATAAACATCATAGCACTATTTAACTTATTAAAAACATTGCGAACATATTTTTATGCATAAAAATATTGTTTTAAAAGGTTAAAACTTAAAACAGCATGGTACTATCTCTTGTCAACTAGCCTTATTTTTATTACTATCATTCGTTTTGGTACTTTTAATTAATGTAACCTTTTTGCAAAGTGTTCTTAACACTTTAATCTTTGAAACAACTTAATCTTTTATTCATCCCTCCTTCCCTCCCTCCTTCCACCTATTTCATCTCTTTTCTTCCATCTCAGTCTCAATCGTCATCCCTCCATCTCTGGAAGCTTTAAATTTAAATTGAACTTCTGCGTTTTCGATATTTTGTCCAGTCTCTAATCACACTAGAATTAGAAACAGAGAATATTTAACACATGCACGCATCCGACAATATTAAACCATTTTCGAACACAATCTATAATCATCGCAACTTATCTTTTATATGGTCTATATATACTTTATTATTTGTGCAGCGCGTCCTTTTCTAGTTTAAGCGCTCGTGCTCCGAACAGGCGCATCACGTGCAGCGCGTTTCGCGTGTTAAACGAAAAAACAAAAAAAAAAAACAAGCAAAACTTATAAAAAATCTATAAAAACTATCAGCAAAAAAGAGCAATACTCTGCGTTATTGTTCTTTTATTCATTTATTCTTTCTTTCTGCCTGTGTGTCTGTGTTTGTCTGTGTTTGCAATATTTTGTTTTGTTCATTTAGGGCTGGAAATAAAACTGGAGTTAAAAATAACGTAAAAACAAAAAACAAACAAACAAAAAGATTATGAACTCGAGCTGTACTTCACTTCGTACCTACATTCATTTCCGACGTTTTAATCCTTTTTTCATCCCTCCTTTCTTAATCTCTCTCAGTTTATATAGTTAATTCAAACAAATAAACAAAAGGCGTTAGTGTTTTGTTTGATGTTCTGTCCGATCGCTTAAAAAATCGGATTAGGGATTAAAACGTGTGAACAAAACACAAAACAAAAAAATTCAATTAAGTGTTTAAAGGGTGCTTTTTATGTTCACCCCCTTTCTCTTCATCTTTTCATTTCTCCACCGTTCCTCTTCACATATAAAAGAGTTCTCTTCTCATATTAAAAAAAATACAATTAGAAGTATACTTGGAATTGTGTAAGCACTAAAATTAAATTAAGACATTGTAGGAAAAAATATAAGCATGCTCCACTGCACAACTGCATCCCTCTCTCTTTCCATCCCTCTCCCTTTTCTCCTGTCTTCATCCCTCCATCTCTAATAGACAGACTTAATTTGTAAACTTCAAAGTTCTGTATTCAATATTTTCTCCACATCTCACTAGAAAAACTAGAATTAGAAATAATTTTAAAATATATTTACTACATCTGGCCATCACTCTGTCACTGCTGCACTTTCTCATTCCTCCATCTCTCATTTAGAAGTATAGAAGTGAAGGATGGAGGGATGGAAGTGTAGTGTTTCTGATATTCTGTCCTGATTATCTCTAAAAGCAAAATTAGAAAAATTACAAATAATGTTAAACATTCAAAGATTCAAAGAAAATAAGTTGCTGTATTAAATGCATAAGCTCACTTTGCTTCTTCTCTTTCCATCCTTCTTTCTCTACCGTCCATCATCCCTCCATCTCTGACAGATTAAATAACATTAATAATGTTTCTGATATTTTGTCTCTTATCTCTTATAAATTAAAATTAGAATTAAAATAGGGAAAACACCTGTACGTACATGTTTAAAGCGTAAGGCAAGCTTTTTTTTTACTGCACCCAGCCCTCCCTCCCTCCCTCCTTCCACTTCTTGCATCTCTTTTTTCCTTCTCTATCGTCTATCGTCATCCCTCCATTTCTGAAAGCTTTAAATTTAAATGTTAAACTTCAACATTTCCAATATTTTGTCCAGTCTCTAATCACTAGAATTAGAAATAGAATATTTAACACATGTACATATCCACAAATATTAAAAACATATTCTAACACTAACTATCCCTCTCTTTTCATCTCTCCATCATCATCATCATCATCATCATCACCATCATCCCTCCATCTCTCCATCTGAGATAGCTTTACTTACTGTCTCAAATATTCTGATCAATTTCTGATCAATAAAATTAGGAACCAATAGTGTAAACCAGCATGGACATTTTTAAAAAAAGACATTAAAAGTCCATCCATCCTTCTCTCATTCCTTTTTCTCTCCTCATACTTTTATCTCTCCATCCCTCCGTCAGTCTGACATCAGAAACATAACTGTTATCACTGTACGCTTCTGTTTCCATTATATTGTCCAACCTCTAGACTAGAATTATAAGCTAAGACATATAAACAATCAAATATAAAATTATCAAAGCAAAAACACGTTTCCATCCCTCTCTTCTTATTTCTTTTTCTCCTCTCTCCATCCCTCCATCCTTCATCTCTCCATCAGGATAATCAGATGCATAAAGCACTGTATTGCACACCGTTTCCGTTATTTCGTCCAATCTCTACACTAGAATCAATCAAATAAAAAACAATCAAATAAAAAAAATGATCAAAGCATAAACATGCTTGCATCCCTCTCTTTTCTTATCCCTCCTTCTCCTTTCTCCGGCCCTCCATCTCTCCATCAGGATAATCAGATGTACGCTTCTGTTTCCATTATTCCGTCCAATATCTACACTAGAAAACTGGAATTGGAAATAAAAACATGCAAACAGACAATTAAAAATAAAAAAAATGTCATAGCTTAACAACCAAGCCTCCATCCCTTCATTCTCTTCATCCTTCCATCTCCGCAAGTGTGTAGAGACACATACATAAAATCTATACCTCTTTACCCCATTTCCATTATTTTGTCACTTGCGTTTGCTTTGAAGTGGCTGGAATGATAAAGAAAAACAAGAAACAGATTAATTTTGAATATTTAATATTTAAAATCTAAATACAGTCTGTGATCTTTTATCATTCCTCTTTCTCTCTTTCTTGCTCTGCATATCGTTTTCAATATTCTGGCCAGTACAAAAAAGTGAACTAAAATGTAAATTGCTAAATTTATCACATTCAAAAATGTTGAAATAATTAATAATCAGTGAATCGCTCTGTTCATTATTAATCTCATATGTTCACATGCATGACTTCACTTCTATCACCTGTTTCTGATCATTTGAGATAGTCTGAGATTTCTCATCAGAGATATGAAGAGAAATAAATGAGATAAATGAGATAAATGAGATTAATGAGATATATGACAGTCATATCATTCTATTCTATCCATTCATCCCTCCATCTCTCACTGTGTGTGTGTAGATCAGTGTGTACAGGCATGTGGAGAACTTCAGCGTCCGATCAGTTCGTCCATGCCTCTCTTTCCTTATCCCTCGTTCTCTCTCTCTATCTTTTCTCTTATCTCATCCTTCGCTGCCCTTTACCCTCTACTTATCCTCGCTTTCTGTATTATTTGCAGTGATATTTTTGGGGGTTTCCAGCTAAAAAGAAGGAGAAAACTAATCTCTTGTATAAAAACACCTGAGTATGAACACTTTAAAAACTGTAGGATTTTAGGACCATAAGAAATGTAAATGAGCTTTAGTCACTCTTCCCTCATCCCTTACTCTCTCTCTCTCTCTCTCTCTCTCTCTCTCTTTCTCTCTTCTTATCCCTCACTTTTTGTATTATATGACGTGATTTTTTGGAGTTTTCTTGCTGAAAAAAGGAGAAAATGAATCCCTGTATAAAAACACCTGAGAACACTTTAAAACTGTACGATTTTTAAGAACATAAGAGACATAAATGAGCATCTTCAGTCACTCTTCCCTCATCCCTTACTCTTTCTCTCTCTATATATATTTCTCTCTCTGTTTAATCCTCCTTCTCTTTATCGTTCTTTCTCTCTGCTCGTCCCTCTCGCTCTGTGTGTACCTGTGTGTGCCTCTGTGAGGAAAACTGAACAGATTAAAAAACACCTGAGCTGTAAAAATCGAATCGTAAGAGACGTAAACAAGCTTCTATTGCTCTTCTCTTCTCCTCATCTCTTGCTCTCTCTCTCTCTCTCTCTCTCTCTCTCTCCCCCTCTCTCTTCATCCCTCGATCGTTCCGTCTGTCCGTAGAGAGATCGGTTGCTCTGTATGGTGGTTTTTACGAGAGTTTGTTTTCGTGGTTAAACACACCTGATTATACTGAGCTGATGGCGATGTTAACAGGCCAGGGTTACCATGTATGAGAGATATATCTGATAGCAAGACAGACAGACAGACAGAGAGATACGTACAGTAGATAGACAGATAGATAGACAGATACCTTGTTTATAGGCCTGTCATGATAATTACATTATGGATTTATCGTACAATAAATGAACATGACCTCAGTAATATGTGGTAATGGTGATATTGCTCTATTTATGTGTTTGCTTGTATGTTTGTTCACATATATAACTGTGAACAGTATCAGTGCTTTAATAAGTGTGAAAAAAATATATACATTTCACAAACTATTATTTCTTTGTTGTGCTATTCTATTATCATTACGTAAGTGTGTTCACTAGCTTTAGTTTTATTTGCGATAACAGTGTGAATGCTTTGCAGACAGTTGGATTTCTCCATGCATGTGTGTGTTTGTGTGTGAGAAAGAGATAGAAAGAGTAAGAGGTGTGTGTGTGTGAGGTGTGTGTGTGTGTGTGTGGTGTGTGTAAGTGTGTGGTGTGTGTAAGTGTGTATGTGGGGTTTGGGTCACCCCATGTTACACGTTAAAGTAAACGGCCTGCCTGTAAAAGAATGAAACACACACACACACACGCACACACTTACTGCGGCCGGCTGAATTTGTGCAGAGATGAGTGTGAGTGAAGGGGGGATTCGGGGGAGTTATTTGGCAACCCTCGGACCCTGTGTAAGAAGGAGTGATGGAGAGAGAGGAGTGCAGGGTGGAGTGGGGGGGGTTGGGGGGGTGTTTGGCTTATAATTCATCATCAGGGCCGGACCCTCGGTGCCATGCACGGAGTGTTACACACACACACACACACACACTCACACAAAAACACAGGAGTAATGGCATTTTTGTAGGTTGCACAGAACTGAGCTGACCTGAATGAGTGCTTTCTGCAAATATAATTTTGTAATATATTTATAAATATACAATTATACATGTATATTTATACATGTACACATATACATTTATAATATATAAATTGCGTTCCTATTATATACATCCATCAAATATAGACTAATCATCTGGTTTAGATTATGTATATAACTTTAATAATACCTTATATATAGTTAGATATACAATACATATAGTAAATATATTAGATAAAATATCTCATTTTATTACTCTGTATTAAGTGTATGTGTTTGGGTATATATCTGGAATGTGTAGGTATGTGTGTGCGTGTATGGTACCTGTGGTCACCTGCTGGCCAGGTGATGATGATGATGTTGATGATGATGTTGATGATGATGATGATGATGATGATGATGTATTGGAAAGCTGAAGGTGGTGCAGCTAAAGTTTGGGTTCAGGGTCTCTCTCTCATACACACACACACACACACACACACACACGCACACGCGCACACACACACACACACACACACACACATACACACACGCACACGCACACACGCGTGCACAACATGTGTGAAAACGCAACGCTGTGAGTGTTGTTTGTGTTTGTGTATCTGTATCTGAATGAGTCTGTATGTGTGTGTGTATGTGTGTGTAATCAATCAGTCTGATCAGAAAGCTGTTTATAATCAATCAGAGATTAGAAATAACAAGTAAACAACAGCAGCTCGAGCTCCTGCAGCGCGCGAGGCAGCGGAACACTGGATCAGAACCAGCCTGGAAAGTTCGTTTGATCTTCTTCTTCTTCTTCTTCTTCTTCTTCTTCTTCTTCTTCTTCTTCTTATTATTATTATTATTATTATTATTATTATTATTATTATTATTATTATTATTATTATTATTATTATTATTATTATTATTGCTGTTGTTGGTGTATGTACTGTATTGACTGTGTGTGTGTTTGATACCTGTGTGCGCGCTCTCCGCGTGCAGCACCTGCGCTGGAATGCGGCGGCTCGCGCGGCTCTGATCGCGCGGATCAAGTTACAGTTACTCTATTTGTTTATTTGTCAGCCCTTTGATCTTTGATCCGTGGTTTTAACGTAATGGAAGTTCCAGCGCGCGCTGTTTCGGTGTGTGTGTAGATACATATGTGTGTGTGTGTGTTCTAGATAGCGGGAGATGGCTCTGCTGCTGGAGTTCTAGAGCTCGCGACGCCTCGTTCTCAGCGCGCGATCCGCTCCGCTTTGATGCGCCGCCCCGCGCGATCATACCGCACACACACACACACACACATATAGACATATACGGGAACAGTGAGATTATATATAAAAACGATATAATAATAATAATAATAATAATAATAATAATAATAATAATAATAATAATAATAATAATAATAATAATAATAATAATAATAATAATAATTCATTTTTATTGTATGTATATATTTTTATATATTAAATGTGGATAGTGCGCAATTAAACATATGTAAATATATATACAAATAAATTAAAACAAAAAACAAACAACATTTAATATATAAAATAAATAAACCATAATTACAGCTTTATGTCATATAATTAAACATTTTATATATTTTATATTACTCCCATCTAACCCTGTAAACGAAACAGCTGTCATCATAGTAATAATAACTATACAAATTCCATTATTACTAATTCGATTACATTATTAATTGTATTATTACTATAAAACATTATAAATAGAATAAATGTAATCAAATACAGGTCTGTTATAAATGTGTGTTAACACTATGCATGTGATTATTATGATTTCTGTGATTATTATTACTGTACATTATTAATATAATGATATTAATTACTGTTCTAATCGAATGAATAGATTATTTGTGTATCAGTGTGTTTGTGTAGCAGCGCGAGCGCAGCGCTGTGATTAACACAGCAGGCGGGGCTGTGCGAGCGGAGACTCGCGCGCTTAAAGTACTGAGATACATAATAATAATAATAATAATAATAATAATAATAATAATAATAATAATAATAATAATAATAATAATAATAATAATAATAATAATATAAACGTGTGTGTGTGTGTGTGAGAGAGAGAGAGAGAGAGAGAGAGAGAGAGAGAGAGAGAGAGAGAGAGAGAGAGCACTGATGGAATGAACCACAAGTATTCCGAAAAAATACCGGAAAAACAAACAAGAGATTAATCAATCAATCAATCAATCAATCAATCAATCAATCAATCAATCAATTAATTAAATAATGAATATTGACGCTATAAACGTCATAGACAGAAGAATGAACTAATACATCTCTCTCTCTCTCTCACTCTCTCACACACACACACTTTGTATTATCTCTCACTTCTGCAGCCTTTCAGAGAGAGTGTGTGTGGTAATGAGTGTGTATTGTAGTGCGTGTGTGTAAGGCACTGATTGAGCTAAAGATTGTGTGTAGTGTAAGCAGTGTGTGTGAGGTAATGCATTTATAAGGTAGTGGGTGTTGGCAGTAATGAGTGTGGGTGCGAGGTAATGTAGTGAGTGTGTGAGGTAGTTAGTGTGAGTTAATAAGTGTGTAGGGTTATGTAGTGAATGTGAAGTGTCATAGGTGGGAGAGTAAGGTAATGTAGTGAGTATGTGAGGTAGTAAGTGTGTAGTGTTACATAGTGAGTGTGTAGTGTAATGTGGTGAGTGTGTGGGGTAATGAGTGTGAGGTAATGTAGTGATTGTGTAGTGGTAATTAATGTGTAGCGTTACATAGTCAATAGTGTAATGTATTGTGTATGTGGGGTAGTTAATGTGGGGTAATGTAAAGCGAGTGACAGAGTGGCAGAGAGAGAAAGATACAGAATAGAGAAAGAGAAAGAGAGAGAGAGAGAGAGAGAGAGTTTTTTTCAGTGTCTAGTGTGAACCGTTGGTGTGTGTGTGTGTGTGTTTGTGTGAGCGTGTGTAGTCTGGATGTCCTGTGTGTCTCACACTCCTCTGAAGTCCACACGTATCGATCTGCCTCACATTCTTATTCAGCCTCAAAATCCTAATTCTGTGTGTTAGTGTGTGTGTGTGTGTTAGTGTGTGTGAGTGTGTGTTAGTGTGTGGGCGGCCATGCGGCAGTGTACTGTCCCCTCCAGCTGCAGACCTGAGTGTGTGATCGATAGCTGACACTGAGTCCATCTCTTAGCGCGCTGAGGGCTGTGTGTGTGTGTGTGTGTGTGTGTGTGTGTGTGTGTGTGTGTGTGTGTGTGGAGGCATGCTAAAAATGTGAGCCCATGTGCTCTGGTGGTCTTATCAGTGAAACTGAGATGCTCTAACTACACACACACAAAAACCCTCTAAAAACACACACTTACTGATTTTTTTGTTTTGCTTAATTATGTAAATATGCAAATTTTGTGTCTGTATGTTGTGTGTGTGTGTGTTGTGTGTGTGTGTGTGTTGTTTTGTTTGTGTTGTATGTATTTTTAACCTTGACTCCAGGCTCCTCTACCTGACTCCTCCCACTTCCAACCCATCTCTTCCTAACACCTTCTTTATTCTTCTGACTCCTCCTCCTCCTGATTCCTAGCCCCTCCTCCTCGTACCCCTGACCCCTCCCCCTAATTCTTGACTCCCTCCTGACTGATTATTTTAGGTTGCCAATTCCTTAAAAATTCTGCAAAAGGTTATTGACAAGCATTGCGATTTAGGTTTCCAGTTGCTTTGAAGTTTAGCAAAAGCAGATTGACAAACATGATGAAATAGGTTGCCAGTTCTTTTAAAATTGTGCAAAATCACATTGACAAACATGATGATGCAGATTGCCAGTTCCTTTAAAACTGATCAAACGCAGATTGACAAACATGATGAAATAGGTTGCCAGTTCCTTTAAAATTCTGTAAACTCACATTGACAAACATGATGATGCAGGTTTGTAGTTCCTTTAAATTCTGCAAAAGCAGATTGACAAACATGACTCTTTAGGTTGCCAGTTCTTTTAAAATTCTGCGAAAGCAGATTGACAAACATGATGGTTTAGGTTGCCAGTTCCTTTAAAATAACGCAAAAGCAGATTCACAAACATGATTCGTTAGGTTGCCAGTTCCTTTAAAACTAATCAAAAACAGACTGACAAACATGATTCTTTGGGTTGCCAGTTCCTTTAAAACTAATCAAAAACAGATTTACAACTGTGAGGTTTAAGTTGCCGGTTCCTTTAAAATAATGCAAAAGCAGATTCACAAACATGATTCGTTAGGTTGCCAGTTCCTTTAAAACTAATCAAAAACAGACTGACAAACATGATTTTTTGGGTTGCCAGTTCCTTAAAACTAATCAAAAACAGATTTACAACTGTGATGATTTAAGTTGCCAGTTCCTTTAAAATTATGCAAAAGCAGATTGACCAACATGATGATTTAGGTTGCCAGTTCGTTTAAAGTTCTGCTAAAGCAGATTGACAAACATGATGATTTTGGTTGCCAGTTCTTTTAAAAGACAGCAAAATAAATTACACATTGATCTGATTAGTTTTATGTATTTGAACAGTTTTTAATCTAGTTTGATAACTGATAGTGTGATGATAGATGTGTGTGTGTACAATCCAATCAGATTGACAAACACAATGCTTTAATTTGCCAGTTCCTTTAAAATCCTGCAAAAATTCATACTCTGATCTGATTAGTTTTGGACCAGTTTTAAAAGAGAGTGAGTGTGTAGTATAGATAAAGTAAATAATGTGTGTGTGTGTTACTGGTATTCAGGCTGTGTGGGGTTCTGCAGTGTGTTTTGTCAGGCCTGGTTCGGAGTTGTTTGGGTCATTGTACTGGTTTCTTTAGGACTAAAGGACCCAGATCTCAGATAAGGCTGGTGTAGAGATCAGGTGGACGGGGGGGGGGTACGGGGGTGGTTGAGGTGGTGTTTCTGTTGTGTAGGAATGGGGGAATATTTGTGTAGCGGGTCGTGGCGGAGGGGAAGTGTGTGAGCGAGGGCGAGGGGAAGCCGCTGTTTGAATATACTGGAACTCACTCTCAGGCAGGATGTCACCACCCCTGGGGCGGCTAACTGCGACATTAGCGCCGTTCCGCTGCTTGTTACTGACCTGAGTGTGTGTGTGTGTGTGTGTGTGTGTGTGTGTGGTTATGCACGGAATATAGCAGTTGCCACAGGGGCACACAAGCTTGCACACACACACACACACACTATAAATCTCAGCATCTGTATCGAGCAGTGTATCGTGGGATGAGGATTTATTATCATGACCTCACTCAACAGTATAAGACAGTTACTCCAACAAAAGCAGCATAAACTCTT
>NC_064414.1:55562500-55637500 GCF_023375975.1 Astyanax mexicanus
TGTGATCAGTGTAGTGGTGAGTGTGATCAGTGTAGTGGTGAGACTGATCAGTGTAGTGGTGAGACTGATCAGTGTAGTGGTGAGTGTGATCAGTGTAGTGGTGAGTCTGATCAGTGTAGTGGTGAGTCTGATCAGTGTAGTGGTGAGTCTGATCAGTGTAGTGATGAGACTGATCAGTGTAGTGGTGAGACTGATCAGTGTAGTGGTGAGACTGATCAGTGTAGTGGTGAGTCTGATCAGTGTAGTGGTGAGTCTGATCAGTGTAGTGGTGAGTCTGATCAGTGTAGTGATGAGACTGATCAGTGTAGTGGTGAGTCTGATCAGTGTAGTGGTGAGACTGATCAGTGTAGTGGTGAGTCTGATCAGTGTAGTGGTGAGACTGATCAGTGTAGTGGTGAGTCTGATCAGTGTAGTGGTGAGTCTGATCAGTGTAGTGGTGAGTCTGATCAGTGTAGTGGTGAGTCTGATACTGGATGGGGTTCCCGCTGTATTTCCAAGGATTCCCACTCTGTATTCCCACTTTACTCCCACTGCTTTCTTGCTGTACTTCTGGTCAGTTAGCGCTCTACTACCAAAATACTCTTGCTGTATTCATGCTGTATTTCTTCTGTTTTCCACTTTATTTCCATTGTGTTTTCATTGTATTCTTGCTGTATTTCGATTGTAGTGCTGCTGTATTCCTGGTTTGCTCCTGCTATGTTTCCACTGTATTAACAGTGTTTTCCCACTGTATTCCTGCTGTATTCCCACCATATTCCCGCTTTATTCCAACTGTTTTCCCACTCTATTCCCTAATTATTTCTGCTTTATTCCTGCTGTGTTCCCACTGTATTCCCACCATATTCCTGGTTTACCCCTGCTATATTCCAACTATATTCCCGCTTTATTTCCTGCTGTAATCCCACCATATTTCTGCTTTATTCCCACTGTATTCTTGCTGTATCCTGGTTTCCTCCTGCTGTATTCCCACTGTATTCCTGCTATATTTCCGCTTTGTTCTTGCTTCATTCCCACTGTATTCCTGCTCTATAACCTGGTTTACTTCTGCTTTATTCACACTGTATTTTTGCTTTATTCCTGCAGTACTCCCACTGTATTCCTGCTATATTCCCACTGTGTTCCTGCTATATTCCCACTGTATTCCTGCTGTATTCCCACTCTATTCCCGCTGTCTTTCCGTTGTTTTTCCACACTATTCCTTACTAGTTGACTCCTGCTATATTCCTGCTTTGCTACTGATAAATTCCCTATATATTTTACTGTATTCCTGCTGTATTCCCGTTGCATACACGCAGTACTCCCACTCCATTCCCATTTCACTCCTTCTTCCCTCCTGCTGTATAACAGACTGTAAAGTGGCCTAACTCAGATGTATTGAGTGACACTGTGATCTATACTAACGACCCGACCTCAAACGAGATCATTAACTCCTGCTATAGACTCTAAATGAAGTGGCCAACTGTCGCCAGGCAACCAGGCCGGGGTCAGAGGTCACGGCCGGAAGATGCTCTCGCGTGTTAGGGCCTGCCGAGGTGAGAGAGTGAGCGGAGTGAGCGGAGTGAGAGAGTGAGCGGAGTGAGAGAATTAGATAAGGATTATTAGATTATCCTCTATATGTACTTTTAAAGGACAAATTCACCAAATGTTCAGAATTTTGAGAAGATTTTGGCTCTAAAACCTGCTTTTAAAATCTCATGTCATTGAAATGGTGGAGGGATACATGCAGCAGGGCGTAATGTTGCGAAAAGTAGTCCCCAAAGAGAATTTGTCTGTTGAGGTTTACCACTGTTTTATCATCATTATCACTCCATATAAACTCATAGTTATATATATATAGAGACATAAACGCACTGGTTGATGCACCAAACAATACATAGCTATACACAGTGTGTACCATGACTTGTCCAATCACTAAGGACAAGGACAATTCTAACTAGATTCCGACAGTCACCATCATTATACCATTACTTCTATGGTTTATTCCTAGTACAGTTTTCCTTGACCACGAGCATGCTGACCTGTGTTCAATCAACCTTCCACACAAGATAAAACCTCACAGCTTACACTAATACAGGTATGGTGGATCTCAAGCCATCTGCAGAGAAGGCACTTTTGGCATGACATGCTGGTGTAATTATATACACTTACTTAAATGGAACTTTCCAGAAAAGTAATATTTTATGGTAATTTCCTGCATGTCCATTGGTCAGTAATTAAAGTGGGCGGAGTCTGAACAGACTGGATCAGATGTGTAATAACCGGGTCAGAGCCTCTGATGTTCTTTATGTTGTAAGAGCTGCCGTTCAGTCAAGAGAGGTGTAATTCCTCTGAGCGCGAGAGCAGCATCAGCAGAACCCGCTCCCTCAGAGAAAGTGCGAGTGTGTGTGCGTGAGTGTGTGTGTGCGCGAGTGTGTGTGTGTCGTTTAGAGCACTGTGAACATGTATAAAGCAGAAGGCCCAGAGGTTGCTCCTGGCACTTTCTGGCCACCAGACGCCTGTCACAGCTCAGAGAGGGGTGTGTGTGTGTGTGTGCATGAATGTGTGTATGTGCGCGAGTGTGCTCTAGTGTGCGCGAGTGTGCGCAAGTGTGTGTGTGAGTGTCAAAGGGGGTGGGGGCCCCCTGTTCAAATCATGTCACGTAGGGCTAATTCATCCGCTCTCATTAGAGCAAGGGAAGGGACCGCGGGGGCCGCCATAGCACCACACACACACACATACACAATCACACACACGCACACACTCACACACACACACACACACACACACTCACACACACACACACACTCAGGATCGCACGCACGACACTGGCGGAGGAGTTTGGGGAATAGAAAATTGCTTTCTCAGGAAGACCCGGCCAATTAAGGACCCGACCGTACTGAATGTCAAGTGTTAATTTAAGTGTGTGTAGTGTGTGTATGTAGTGTGTGTGTAGTGTGTGTGTAGTGTGTGTTAGTGTGTGTGTGGTGTTGGGGTGGAGGTGGGTTGTTAACTCTGCGACAGGAAGTGTAGGGGTCGCACCACACACAGATTTACGTGTAGTAAAAGCTGATTGGGTGTGAGACATTAAACACAAGTGTCGATCGACCAGAGAGCGAGAACACAAGGGAATGAGAAGAGAAAGAGAAGTATGGGATGAGAGCAAACGAGAGGAAAGAGAGTGATAAGGAATCAGAAGAAATGAAAAAAAAAGAGAGGCTGAGATATGGAATAAGAAGAAATTAGTAAGGAGAGAGAGAGAGATTAGGAATGAGAAAGTAGAGGCTGAGATATAGAATGAGATAAAAATGAGAAAATAGAAATGTGATTAGAAATTAGAAAAAGAAAGTGAAAAGAAAGAGAGATATGGAATGAAAAGGAATGAAAAAAGAGAGATTATAAATGAGAAGGAGAGAGAAATATTAGAAATGAGAAAAGAATGAGAGAGATTAGAACTGAGAAAATAGAGAGATTAAAATTGAGAAAATAGAGAGAGATTAGAACTGAGAAAATAGAGAGATTAAAATTGAGAAAATAGAGAGAGATTAGAACTGAGAAAATAGAGAGATTAAAATTGAGAAAATAGAGAGAGATTAGAAATGAGAAAAGAAAGAAAGAGAAAGTTATGGAATGAGAAGAAATGAGAAAAGAGAGATTACAATGTGAAAATAGAGAAATATTAGAATTGAGAAAAGAGAGAAAGAGAGATTAGGATTGAGAAAGAGAGAGATATATGGGATGAGAAAAAATGAGAAAAGAGAGAGAATTGAGGTAAGAGATTAGAAATGAGAAAAGAATGAGAATAACTGAGAAAAGAGGGAGAGACACGCAGAAAGGCATATGTAGAAAAATAAAAGAGAAAAGAGAGAGTTAAGGAGGAAATAACTGGACTGTGTGTGTGTTTTTGTGTTTTTGTGTGTGTGTGTGAGTGTGTGTGTGTCTGAAAGCTCCTGATGATGACCTCCTCCTCCTCCTCCTTTACCTACATGATCTAATAGAGCTGCACTTTAGCACTAATGGAGCATTATAAGCACACACACACACACACACACACACACACACTAGTGTTGGAATCTCCTGGCCCTCCACTGCTCACCGTCTCCACTCACTGTTGAAGAAATATTTTTATTCCCATGACTTTTGGCATGGGTCTAAAATGTACTTATAAAACCACACACCATTAAAGTAGCGGAGGGATACACGCTGCCGGAGGTAGTGCGGCAAAATATAGTCCCCAGTTAAATAGATATGTTCACATAATGCCACTATTTTACTGATGTTATTATTATTATCATTCCATATAAACCCAGTATATGGGTATATTTGCGTTTGTCATGTGGAGGATGTTTAAATCTATCTATATATATATATATATATATATATATATATGTATGTAAAAATATATGTTTTCTTTAGAGATTTTTGTGCTGAAAAATGTCCAGCATATAACCCAACATTTTTTTTAAATAATATACAATTTTAAAAACACATTTAGGCACAAATTGTCTCAGAAATCAGTAAAGCACTTAAATTAAAACAGTAAAAATTATATATTTAGTATAAATAGTATTTTTAACCCTTTAAACTCCAGGCATTTTACTTAGAGAGACTTATTTTTCTTACACGTGTGTGTGTGTGTGTGTGTGTGTGTGTTTCTACAGAAGCGCTGCAAAAGCTCTGTGACAGACAAGCTTTTACACTCACTTGTGCAGCTATTGTCCCCTAGTAACCCTGAGGGGTCACACACACACACACACACACAGCCAGATCTGCTGGCACAGAGTGAGGACGTCTTTTTCGCACAATTACTCGGTTTCCACTTATTGTGAAACTGCTTTTATTTTTAGAAATAAAATAATTCTGCGTCATTTAATAATGCGTCTGGTTATTCGTCGTGTTTGTAGCAGAGTTTCCCCCTCGTCACACCAAGAACTATATTTTAAAAAGCTCTAAAAATATCCAAAAACCTTTTAAAAGCTTTATTTAACCCCTGAGGATCAGTCCTGAAGGTTCTGAACTAAAACCAGTTCTGATTCAGGTTTATATCCCTGTAATAAAGGGGTTATAAATCACTTATATAGTTATTATATTCATATACATTTAAAACACTAAAATATATAAATTAGTCCATGATTATAGATTTTTTAAATTACTAAATACAACAATCTTACAAAACATTAGCACCATGAATGTATTAGGCAGCAATTGAACAGTCAGTTCTTAAATTTAATGTGCTGAAGCAGACACTTTCCCACATCCTTCATATAACTGCTGCCACTGTTTCACAATTCCTTTACTGCTGCCACTGTTTAATAATTCCGTAACTGCTGCCACTGTCCTGTTCATTTTATGCCACTTTGTATCTTATCTGTAGCCACTGACTTCCATCCTTCAATTTACTGCTGCCACTGATTACTGATTACTGCCCCATTACCACCCCTCTCTGTGTTCCTGGTGTTAGAGTAAAGGTTTGAGTGAGTGTGTAAGTGTGTGTGTGTGTGTGTGTGTGAGTGTGTAAGTGTGTGTGTGTGTGTGAGTAATAATAATCAGTATTGGACAGCAGGGTCTGAGAGAGTGAGGCAGTAGTGAGTTTTCCAGACTCTGAGAAGCTCGTCCAGCTGAGATCGGTCAGACTGGATCTGCTGGCCACGCTACTCTGAGTGTGTGTGTGTGTGTGTGTGTGTGTGTGTTTGTGAGTGTGTGTGCTTGTGTGTGTGTGTGTGTGTGTGTGTAAGGGTGGCCACATTTTTGTCAGAGTGTTCCATACACTGTTCCCAAGGTTCCCCACCAGAGCACAGTGTGTGTGTGTGTGTGTGTGTTTTAAATGGATGCACATACTGCTGAGTTGTATCCAGGCTGCAGTAGGCCACACACTTAGCACTGGCTGGATACACACACACACACACACACACACACACAGATCAGCAGTTTCAGGCCGCTGGGACTCGTTTAACTTATAGCTGAATTGTGTAATAAAGTGTAATAAATTGTTCTATGAGGATTTTTAGGGATTTGTACATGAAAGAGCTCAGTTCTTTACGCTGTCATGGGCTGAATTTAATTTCTGATTTATTAGATTTCATTGGAAATTTGATAAAGGAACACCTACATTGTACTTATGAATTAAATCATTTAAAATGATTCACGTGATTTAATAACAATCAGCATGATCATGCAATACATTCAAACATACATACAGTATATATATATATTTATTTATTTTTTGGATTTTGTGCAGTTGTGATTATTGGACACTTGCTTTAGACAATTTACAGAATTTAACATATTTGAATGAATTGAATCAAACATTTGTCATGTGCCATTAAATATGATATATGCACCAGGAGTAAAGCAGCATAAAGTTATCCAAAAGCAGTGTGTAAGACTGGTGGAGGAGAACATGATGCCAAGATGCATGAAAAAAACTGTGATTAAAAACCATTAGGGTTATTCCAAAATCTCTTTATGAATATGAACTTGTTTTGTTTGCATTATTTGAGGTCTGAAAGCTCTGCATCTTTTTTGTTATTTCAGTCATTTCTCATTTTCTGTAAATAAATGCTCTAAATGAGAATATTTTTATTTGTAATTTGGGAGAAATGTTGTCTGTAGTTTATAGAATAAAACAACAATGTTCATTTTACTCAAACATAAACCTATAAATAGCAAAATCAGAGAAACTGATTCAGAAACTGAAGTGCTCTCTTCATGTATTCCAGCCACATACATGTTCCAATGAGTAAATGAATCTATCAATCAATCAATCAATACATGAGTATAATAAGGTGTGTGAATGAGAATAACCACCCAGTTGTTTCTCAGTCAGAGACGTCCTTACAGCCTTTAATATTTCAATATGTCTACTGATCTTTACATCCTGAAACACACAAAAACACACGCATCAATTTCACCAAACAATTGATCGATTAACCAATCAATAAATCAATACGTGCTGTATATGGAGTGTGTGGAGTGTATTACAGTAATACAGCTGTGTTGGAGTTCTAGGCCAGAATGCACAGGTGTCTCACTGTCTACTGTCTGTCTTATCACACACTGTAGTAGTGTATAGTGTGTGTGTGTGTGTGCGTGTGTGTGTGTGTGAACGTGCGTACGGGTGTGTTTGGATAAAAGTGGCTGAGCTCAGTCCAAACATCCCCCATCTGCTGACCAATCCTTGAACTCCAGCCTCCACACACACACTCACACACACACACACACACACACACACACACACACACACACACACACACTCGGATCAGACCCGTGCTGACGGATCTCGCAGACTGTGGTCAGTCTACCCAGAATTCCTCTCTCTCTCTCTCTCTCTCTCCTGCTATCAAGGCACAGGAGACCCCCGGGTCTGATTGGTCCAGATTCTCCCCAGCGCATCGTCTGATTGGCTGATGAAAGTTTGATTGGCACTCTGGGTCCCATAAAACGCTCTATAAAGCCGCGCCCCCGAGACCGAGGGTCTAATAGAAAAGAGCAGGAAGAGTCGAGTCCACTAACACACCTCTCTCTCTATCTTTCTCTCTCTCTCTTTCTCTGTTTCCGTTCTGCAGTGTGTGTGTGTGTGTAAGAGAGAGAGAGAGTGTGTGTGTGTGTGTGTGTGTGTTTAACATGCCTGCTGAGACTCTCTGGAAGCATGTTGTGTGAACACAGCCAGTGGGTGTGTTGGGGTGTGTGTGTGTCAGTGTGTGTGTGTGTAAGAGATGACAAGGTGTGGTCACACACACACAAATACACACACACACACACACACACACACTGCGGTAACAGAGCAGAAGTGACACATGCATCACAGGGTTGTGACACTCTGGGGTCAGCCAAGGGGTCACTCTGTACACCCTGGGAACTGTGTGTGTGTGTGGTGTGTGTGTGTGTGTGTGTGTGTGGTGTGGTGTGTGTGTGTGTGTGTGTGTGTGTGGAGATGGTCACTCTCTCTCACTTTCTTTTTCTATTACTCACCTCTTCTCTTTGTCTTTCTCTCCATCTCTATTTCTGTTCTGTCATCCAGTTCTCTCTTTGTCTTTCTTCCCTCTCTTTTGCCATTTTTTCTGCATTCTTTCTTTATTCTGTCTCTATTTTGTCTTCTTCTGTTGATCTATCTTATCTCTCTATTGTACTTCACATTTCTTTGTCTTCTCATTTTTATATTTCTTTTCTTTCATGCCTTAATTTACATGTTTTCTTCTTTCTCCTCTCTATTCTCTCTCTTTATTTTCTTGCTATTTTTTCTCTCTTTCCCCCTTTCTTAATAAAATCTATATTCTAATTTCCTCTTATCTTTCTCTTCTTTGCGGTTTCTCATCTTCTCTCTTATTTCATATAATTCATATTATTTTTCTCACTCATTTTCTTTTCATTTTTTAATTACTCTCTCATGCTCTTGTGTTTCCCTCTCTCTTCTTCTTCTTTATCACTATTCTTTCACATTCCTTTCCTCTCTCTCTTTATTCTTTTCTTTCTTATTCTTTTTATTTTACTTTATAATGTTTAAATTGACGTCTATAGCATTTTACCTACTTACTATCTTTTCTCATATTCTCTCTCTCTCTCTTTGTCTCTCTCTCTTTGTTGCTCCTTCTCCCTCATGTTTTCTTTCTCTTTCTTTTTAGTTTTTTCTTTCCCCCTCTCTTGCTTTTTTTCTCAGTTTATTTCTTGCTTCCTTATTCTTTTTCTTTACCTTTTTTCTGTCTAAATTGACGTCTATAGCATTCTACTTCTCTCTTTTCTCATATATACTCTCTATATTTTTTTCTCTCTCTCTTTCTCTCTTTCATGTTTTCTTTCTCTTTCTTACTTGTTTTTTTCTCAGTTTTATTTCTTGCTTCCTCATTCTTTTTATTTTACTCTTTTCTGTCATAATAAAACTTTTAAACCATTTTAATTCTGTCTGTTCTCATATTCTCTCTATCCCTCTTTCTCTCTCTCTTTGTCTTTCTCTCGTGTTTTCTTTCTTTTTCTTATTTGTTTTTTTTTCTTCCCCCTTTCTTGCTTTTTTCTCAGTTTATTTCTTGCCTCCTTATTCTCTGTATTTTACTCTTTTCTGTCTAATTTGACGTCTGTAACATTATACTTCTCGCTTTTCTTTTATTGTCTTTTTCTTACATTCTTCTTCTTCTTCTCTATCTCTCTCTCTCTCTCTCTCTCCGTCTCTAATGGGGGTATGGTGTAGTGTGTTGTGACTGTGTTGTGTTCGGGATTCAGAGTCACATCAATGTTTTATTGCCCAGAGAGAGCCAGGATCCACCCGAGACCCCCAGGGAGAAAGAGAGAGAGAGAGAGAGAGAAAGAAAGAGAGAGAGAAGGAGAGAGAGAGAGAGAGAGCTGGGTGAGTGTGATGGGGTATGACAGTCACTTAGTGGGAGTTCGCTCTGCCTAAACTGGAACTCTTAGGAAAAAACACGACAATTACAGAGCGAAACAAACGGGACAGGACACATCATGTGGGACGGGGGGATCAGGGAAAAGGGGGGGTGGGGGGGTGTAACTTAAGACTCTGGACAGCTTCCTGCACATTTTTCACTGTGTGTGTGTGTGTGTGTGTGTGTGTGTGTGTGTGTGTGTGTGTGTGTGTGTGAGAGAGAGAGTGCATGTGAGGTATGTGGCCCAAACTGAGTTAATGTTCTGTGAAGAACAGCAGTGCAGTTCATATATAACTGAAGGAATACTATATACACATTATATACGTCCAAATATTTACGGACACCCACGTCTTCTAGAGAATGCTTTCAGCTACTGATCTACTGATCTTTAATGTGCACGCATTGCCAACACTAACGTGCAGGATCATTAGCACTGCTCTTACTGTGTAAATCTGCAGATTCTAAGTTTTGCTGGTGGTTAATCTGATGGTCTTCAGTTCTACTACTGAAGTCCCGACCAATGGGGGAGCTGGTTTATAGCCGAATCTCCCTAGATTACTCAGAGAGAATAGTCCTGATTGGACAATTGTCTTGTTTATTATATACATTTTTTAGTTTTTAAATTACATTTATGCTCTTATGTCCAAATGTTAGGTTGCAACAATTGAACACTAGAACTGCTGTGTTGGTGGTTCATCTGATGGTCTTCAGTTCTACTACTTCTTCAAATCCCGACCAATTAAAGAGCTATTTCACAGAAGAATTGCTATTGGTCAAATGTCTGCTTATAGTGTAAAATTTACAAATTTAACCCTTACGTTTTTACTTAACACAATACACCTCTGGACAAAAAATGAAGAGAGAACTTCAGTTTCAGACCTCAAATAATGCAAAGAAAACAAAAATTCATATTCATAAAGAGATTTTTTTAAGAGTTCAGAAATAAATATTTGGTGGAATAACCCTGATGCATTTTTGAAATCATGTTCTCCTCCACCAGTCTTACACACTGCTTTTGGAGGATAACTTTATGCTGCTTCACTCCTGGTGCAGAAATTTAAGCAGTTCAGCTTGGTTGAATGGCTTTGATGGCAAAAGTATGGGTACAGTGACATTACTTTTATTAGATGCAACATTCGGCTATCGTAGTTTAAGTTGCACCCATTGATAAACCCATTAGACAGCTTGTCTAAATCATGTAGTAAAGTACTGCCAATAGAATAGAACCTCAAGGAACCAATCATGGACATGAACCCATTGGCACCAGGACTTATAATGCCTGGAATGATGGAGCACCATCCAATGCTTCCTATACACACAGAATTAAAGTTGAGCAGATGTCCCAATACTGTTTTTTAAAAGAGATGCATGTGTCTGGAGTGTGTGTTTGGAGTGTGTTTGGAGCATGTAGGGAGGGTCCTGCTCTCCGCACGGTACCGGCGGGTCGGGGGTGCTCATGGTACGGTGTGTTACGGCTCACACTCCCTCATTCCTGCAGCGCTGTAACCTCGGGGAGGAGGAGGAGGTGCCAGGAGCTCACAGCGTATTTTGATATGTTGCTATCGTACCACTAGAGTGAAGGGGGTTTTTGGAGGTTGCGTCACACACACACACACACACACACACACACACACTCTCAGAGAAATGCATACGTACACAGTTTGTCCCCAGTTTCTCAGGATGCCCGGCCGTGTCTCCTCCCGCTCAGAACCGGAACCCGTTACGGATTTTCTGCTGCCAGGAATTCAGTTTCAAATTGATTTCCATGCTAACTCGCACAAATGTTTGGCTGGGTAAAACGCCCCCCGGGGGGCAAAAAAGAGCTGGCACACGGCCACCGCTCCTCGCTCTGCTGTAACACATCCACATTTTACACTCCTCAACACTTCAGACCCAGCAACAACAGCAGCAGCAGCTCCGGAGAGATCCGGGTACCGCACGGTCCCAACCACAGCCCCGGTCCCTGAGCTTTAATCTGAGTGCAGATGGACAGTAATGAGTGTGAGAAGAGTGAGGAGTCTTATTATTCTACTACTGAACTATATGTGTTTATAAAATGTATTTTATATATATATATATATATATATATATATATATATATATATATATATATATATATATATATTTATATATATATGAGGACACTGGAGAAACTAAGTAACTGGGATGCTGTATCTGGTGAGCCTTAAAAAAGGCCTAAGTTTTTAGGTTATTATTAGTTATTAGGTTGTAGGATGATGGCACTGTGTGTGTGTGTGTGTGTGTGTGTGTGCATTAATGACTATTAACTCAAACATTTTGCCGATATTGCTCAATATTCACCCTTTAAATTTAATTTAACTTTTTAAATAAAAGGAGAAAAAACTCAATTTATATTTACTACCTTTTAAATAACGATATTTACGCATTTATTTATATAAGATAATATAAAATAAGATAGAATATATAGATAAGATAGAAGATGGATGATCACAAGCCAACAAACCACCAAACTGAACTGCTTGAATTTTTGCACCAGGAGTAAAGCAGCATAAAGTTATCCAAAAGCAGTGTGTAAGACTGGTGGAGGAGAACATGATGCCAAGATGCATGATTCTAACTGTGATTAAAAACCAACCAGGGTTATTCCACCAAATATTGATTATTTCTCTTAAAACTTTATGAATATGAACTTGTTTTCTTTGCATTATTTGAGGTCTGAAAGTTCTTGCATCTTTTTTTTTATTTCAGCCAAATGTTTTCTTTAGTTTATAGAACAAAACAACAATGTTTTTTTGTGCTGAATTGAGTTGTTGTCCATCTCTGCTGTCATGTGACTCGTTAGGGTTACTAGGTCACAGTTTATGGATTTTAACACGGCACCTCGTGGCAAAGAACTCTCTGAGGATGTGAGAAACAGAATTGTTGTAATCCTTACACCCTTAAAAAACGAGATAACACATGATTATATTACGTTAATTTCATACAGCAGTTTTTTTTTCAGCACAGGTTCTTCTCAGAACAGTCCTTTCGAGGGTTAACTAAAGATTAAGTTGAGTCCACATGTTCAACATAATATCCAGAGATTGGCTTGAAACAATGCATAAAAACTGTTATAAGCATAACTTATGCATAAGTGACATAAGTGCTGCCAGTATTGCTGCAGAGGTTGAAGAAGTAGCGTAACCCTGCTGAAAATCATCATCAATATAACAATACCTAAGCCAATATAACTAGCGTAGTGTCTCGTCTACACTAAAGCATGGTAAAGCATGGTGGTGGTAGCATTACACAATACTCTTGTAGTTTATTTATTAGGCCAGAGTAACCCTTAAGGACATTTGTAGAATGTTTTGTATATGTTACAAATCCATCAGACTAAACAGGTTTTAGAGGTAAGGAAGAAACCTGTGTTGCATTTAATTACAGTATATCTGAACATTACTCTAAACAATACTCCGAACAATACTCCCATTGTGTCCCGCTCTGCTGTACAAGGCTGTACTGCAAAAAAATACATCTTAGCAAGTGAAATGATCTAATTTCAAGGCAATAAGACATATTATTTTCTCTGACAAGAAGTTTAGTCTTACTATGATCTTATTCAGTCTAAGTAATTTGAACTCAAAATAAGCACTAAAAGTCAAATTTAAGTCACAAATAGAGGAATTTTTGCTTGTTTTGAGTTTTACTTCACTCGTTTTGGGACTTTGTGATTGTGGCTTATTTTAAAAAATCTTACTAGGAAAAAATTGCTTAACGTATTGGCAGATTGTTTTTGCTTAATTTAAGCTAAATTTAGGCATTTACGTCTCAATTTACATTTATTTGGTCTAGTTTTTGCCAGTGGATTTTTTTGCAGTGTGGTGATCACCTGTGGCCACAGATCGGACCTCAAGGCTCCATCAAATTCTGGAGGAACATCAATGGGAACCACTGCGAGAAACACGGACCCTCCAGCCATGCTGGTGCTCAGACACGTGACACATCAGGGTTATGAGATTAAGTATGTAGAGTAGTTCGATTCTCAGGCAGGGGCCCTCTGACCCGGGCCCGGCTCGGGGCCCGATCGAGTCCAGAAGAAGCCGGACCCGCTGGGCGCGCTCCCTTTCATCCGCTGGCTTTTTAACGGCAGGAGAAGAAGGTCATTAGCATGTCTTTGATAGCGGATTCCCAACTGTGCTGCGAGGCCCTATAACCCCCACCCAGCCCTGAGTGAACGAGGGATGGCGAGAGAGAGAGAGAGAGAGAGAGAGAGAGAGAGAGAGCATCTCTCCGGTTCTCTGCTGACCCATACACTTCATTAATGCACACTGGACCACGCAGCACAGGCCTACTGATTAATACCACCCACCGCAACGAGCGAGAGAGAAATAGAACAAGAGAGAGAGAAAGAAAGAGAGGATATATGTAACATAAGTTTGAGTTTAATGGTTTACAGTGGCTTGCAAAAGTATTCATACCCCTATATCAATATATATCAAGCAGTTTTTTACTTTTCGGCCATGCATAGCGCTTTGTATTTAGCCTAGAAAGCCATGAAAGCTTTTTTTTTGGCTGCTTCTTTGAACAGTGCTCTCTCCTTGCTGGATCTGTCAGGTTGGGTGGACATGGCCGTGTTTTGGTTATTTTGCAATAATAATGCAAAATTTTTTGATGATGGATTGAACATAAGCTCCTTAAGATGCTTAAAGTTTGGGATTTGTTTTTTTTACACAGTTGGACTTTTATGATTTTATGTAGAGGTTTCAGTACCACTTTAAAATAAGACTACTTTTATAAAGGGTTTATAAATGGTTTACAATTAGTTTATTAACATTAATTACTAATTAGGTTTTAATGCTTTAAAAATCATTAATAATCAGTTATAACACATATGTAGAAAGGGCAATAATGACCTGCTGTTTGCCAAATAGTGAACCCACAGGCAAATTATGTGTTATAACTGATTATTAAGGAATTCATTTTTTAAAGGCATTTACAACCTAATTGGTAACCATTAATAAACTAATTGTAAACCATTTATAAACCCTTTATAAAGGTTGACTTATTTTAAAGTGGTACCGTTTCAGTTTTAGATTAAACAAAACCAAATACATCCAAATGCATGGCCAGAACATGCAGGTATGACCAATTGGACAACCAGTAAACCATCATATTTAAAGCGATTATCCAACATGTCCAGCCAGATTATGATTATAGCCCAGCCTATCCACACTAGGCTAATGAGGATGGCCAATCTAATCAATCATTGGTCCAATAGTTGGACCAGTTTGAAAAAACGAAATCCAGCACGATCAATGTGGCTGACCAACAGAACCATCATGATCAGCATGACCAATTTGAAGACTTTTAACCAGCACAACAACCAGTAAACCATCATATTTAAAGCGATTGACCAACATGTCCAGCCAGTTTATGATTATAGCCCAAGTATGACCAGCTTATAAACCTTAGACTAATGTAGTAGACCATGAGAATAAACAATCTAATCAAGCATTTGACCAACAGAACCATCATGGCCAGCATGACCAATTTAAACACTTTAAACCAGCACAACCACCAGTAAGACCATCATTTTCAAAGCTTGTTGACCAAAATGTCCAGCCAGACCATTGTTGGACCATTGCTACTCATGCTGGTTCATGAGTTTGACCAATCTCCCCAAATATTTTACAAGATTATGAAAATTGTTGATCAACAGGAACACCTGACCATGATCCACCAATTAATGACTCACCAATTAAAAGACCATGACCACTGAATAACAAACAAACAGAAGTAAGGAGGTGGTCATAATGAAGTGGCTGGTCAGTGTACAGTATAAGCGCTAGTTGAGAAGATCATTAGTGACATTAGTCGACTTTACTGTACGCATACAGTACAGTACAAACACAGCATTTTCTGTAACTCAGCTAATGCTAAATTCTCTGTGCGCTAGGCTAACATGCTAATACAGCATAAGCTTAGCTAGCTGAGTCTTCAGAAGTTCAGCACTTCAGCACTTCAGCTCTTCAGTCTGAGGTTAATGGTGTGTAATAGTGCAGCAGAGTGACCCGTCTGATCCCGCTGAGGACCGCTTTCCTGGAACGGCCGGTACCGGCGGCGCCGCTCTCCGGGGAGCTGGGTGTGTTTGGAGCAGGAAGTGTGTGTTTATGTGGAGAGTGGCACGCTTGTGCGAGTCGTGTGGTCTGGTGCGGGGGTGAGGGGTGGCAGCTCGTGCCAGCTCACACATCTCCAGACCTTATCACTACTGAAACGCAGAGCCCAGAAGAGCAGAACCAGACTGAGCTGGATCAGAACTTCAGTCCTGGTTTATACATACAGCTTTACACATGTCTGTTTAAGCCCCGCCTCCTTTTAAACATGATTCGTCCACAGACACACCTAGATATACTGTACTGTACATCAACCACTGGTCAAACTGCTTTCGGCCACATCTGATTGACCACAGCCTACAAAATTACAACTGAATTATTTAAAACTGCTACAGGAAGAGTCCCGTCTGGCTGACCCACATGGAAACAGCAGCTTTAGTCTTTAGCTCAGATTAACAGGATTAAGGACTGAGTCTCAGTTTCAGCAAAGAAGTTAGAGCAGATTGTCTGGGTCATACAGAACTGCAGCTACTGGAATACTAAAAAACAGGGATGTTTTAAAGCTATTAAAACAAATAAATACGGAAATAATGTTATTCGAAATGTAGTAAAAATCAACTTTATTTTTTTATATATTTTATTTTAAGAGGTAAAACATTTAGAGATAGATAATTTAGCCACACTGGCAAAACGTCTATGTGTAAATGCAAAATTTTAGACATATTTAATTCCCTCCAACATACACACACGCACACACACACACACACACACACACACATGCTGCAATGGTCCTACCAACTTAGGCTTTGTGAAGCTTCTCCAGCTACAACATCTCAGTTACTGTGACCACCCCTGTTTCTCCAGTGTCCTCGTGTACTGTATGTATATAACTTCAGTTTCTGAATCAGTTTCTCTGATTTTACTATTTATAGGTTTATGTTTGAGTAAAATGAACATTGTTGTTTTATTCTATAAACTACAGACAACATTTCTCCCAAATTCCAAATAAAAATATTCTCATTTAGAGCATTTATTTACAGAAAATGAGAAATGACTGAAATAACAAAAAAGATGCAGAACTTTCAGACCTCAAATAATGCAAAGAAAACAAGTTCATATTCATAAAGTTTTAATAACCCTAATGGTTTTTAATCACGATTTTTCTTTTCATGCATCTTGGCATCATGTTCTCCTCCACCAGTCTTACACACTGCTTTTGGATAACTTTATGCTGCTTTACTCCTGGTGTAAAAATTCAAGCAGTTCAGTTTGGTGGTTTGATGGTTTGTGATCATCCATCTTCCTCTTGATTATATTCCAGAGGTTTTTAATTTGCTAAAATCAAAGAAACTCATCATTTTTAAGTGGACTCTTATTTTTTTTTCCAGAGCTGTAAACTGACTACTCTAAATTGTATCCAGTATTAATTTCTATAATGTTGTTCCTTAATAAGATATAATAAAATATCTGCAGAAATCACTTTTGTGACACTTTAGTTACATAATGTTATACTCAGTTGTGTTCTGTATGCTGGCGTCTCTCTCTTATACTCCCTAAATTCAGAATTTAGGCTGTCAGCACTGATATCTGGTAAATGCTGGTAAACCCTGGTGCAGAGTGTGGCAGTGGGTAGCCCTGTGGAGTGTGGTGGAGTGCTGTGGAGTGCGTATCACTCTCTATAGTTTCTACAGAGGCCATAAATATGACAGGGGTCAAGCAGGGTCAGCGGCTAAGCACTCCATCGCCCATAAACCCAATAAAGCAGCGCGTCTGTCCTCACCACCATCACTGTGATGGATAGAGATAAAAGGGGAGGTGAAGGCACAGTGTGTGTGTGTGTGTGTGTGTGTGCTTTAGAATATGTGTGTGTGTATATTGGCGTGTGTGTGTGTGTGTGTATTTATCACCACCAGTTTATATACTATATGAACAAAATATTGGGACACGTGTTCATTGCTAATTTTACCTTAAAAAAATGATGGATATTAAAAATATATAAGAATTGATCCTGTTTTATCATATTTTGTTGTGTTAGTGGAGATTTTCTACAACATTAATTGCTGTGAAAGGGTTTGATTGCATTCCTATGATGAAATAATGAAATGATGAGATGGTTAGGCGGGGTGTCCGTAAGTATTTGGACGTTTAGAGTTTGGTACAGTGGTGGTTGAGGGACGAGTTCTGGCCCTGACTGTGTTCGGATCTGATTTCAGCTCATCTCACCTCTGGCTGGCGGCAGCCTTGCCGCTGTACACGAGCGCGAGTGTGTATAAGTGTGTGTGTGTGTGTGTGTGTGTATAGAAGTGTGTGTATAAGTGTGTGTGTGTGTGTGTGTGTGTATAGAAGTGTGTGTATAAGTGTGTGTGTGTGTGTGTATAAGTGTGTGTGAATTATTTATCGGGCTTGTTGCGCGGGAGCGCTGGCCCTCGTGCTGTTTTCCTGCTGCTGCTGCCGCTGCGTCTGTTTGCTTTGAGGAGCTAAATCTTGTTTGTGTGTCGTAATAAGTCAAGCCGGATTAACCCCACCCCCCCTCTCCGTACACACACACACCCCCAACACACACACACACACACTCACTTATACACACACACACTTATATATACCCCCCCCACACACACATGCAGTCCAAACACCCCCACCCCGAGTGCTTAGCCCACATTAGCATCCCAATCACTGCGTTAGCAGTATTAGCGGTGTTAGCGGTGTTAGCGTGTGCTAATGCACGGGGCACATAGCTAATTAAATTAATGCACATGCCTGTAATGATTGCTCCCCATCTATTTTTAATGGGCGGGTGCATATCAAAGAGCATTAAGTACAGCGAGGCTCTGCGGCAGCATGGTGGAGTGCCGGGTGAAGTGCCGGGTAGAGTGGGAGTCAAGTGCTAGGTGAAGTGGCAGGTGGAGTGCTGGGTGGAGTGGCAACTGAAGTGCTGGGTGGAGTGGTGAGTGTAGTGCTGGGTGAAGTGTTGGGTGGAGTGCTGGGTGAAGTGGCAGGTGAAGTGGTAGTGGAAAGGTGGAGTGGCAGGTAAAGTTCCGGGTGGAGTAGTAGAATGGCGAGTGAAGTGCTGGGTGGAGTGGCAGGTGGAGTGGCAGGCGGAGTGGCGGGTAAAGGGTGAGGGAGGCCCAGTGTTAGTATCTCTGATCAGGATATACACAGAAACACATGTTCAGTGTTGCCCCACTGTGGGATATGGGGTATTAAAGGGGGTTAATGTTTAAAAGGGCTTCACAATATATCGCTCCAGCATCATTGTTGCACTGTGCAAATATGAAATAATCATATCACAGGATGTGTGTCATAAACATTAACAAAACAAAAAAAAACATCTATTATCACTGCTCATGAAATATGAATATGGGTTAATTTAATTTGAATATATCAGCTGCCAAATTATATTGCATGCAAATATATTTGCACAACAATGGGACTAATAGAAATCCCACAAATGACTTTTTTCTATGTAAAATTGAGAATGCTTTTAATAAATATGCAGATGTTGTTGGCTTTCTAACTGTAAATAAGTGAAAAATCGTTTTTGTCCCCAAACAATTTGGCAGCATTCTATTGGTGCATTCACCTTAAAAAACTGTGAAACAAAAGATGTGTAACATCTTGTCTTTAGGACTTTGAAGTGACAATATGAATAACGGGAAGGAGACAGAATAGAGGAAAATGCATTTTTTATATATATAAAAAAAAAGAAAATTACAGGCAGAAATTACAAGAGCAAAATTATCTTATTTATTATTAAAAAATCAAAATTGTTTAAATAATCTAAAAAAATTATGTGAAATATCATTTATGTTTGAATTCATTAAAATGAGTAAAATCTAGTATTGTGTTCATATTGCTCTGAATTGCATTTGCTCTGTACTTTATTATATATTTTATTTTATTTTATTTTATTACTCATTCAGTAATGATGGGTTGAGCAATTAAAGTAGAATAGAACCACAGTTTCTCATCTGCAGTGTTTTTGACTGTGATTGGTCAGTAATTATAGTGTTATATTATGATAATAATGATATTAAGAATGTGCAGTGCAGGCTAATGCCTGCAGGGGGCCTGAGTGAGCGTGTCCCGTTACTTTTGTCCTGCCGGGTTGATGAGTAGCGGGGTGACGGGGACAGGCTAAATGGTTCGTGAGTAAGGCAGCTTGTTTGGTTAAATCACGTCGTTTAGGCCGAACCCGGCGCCGGCACCCGGCTCCTGCCACCCAGAAACACGCAGTGCTGCCTTTTAGCACGAGGAGCGTCGCTCATATTTAATATATAGATCAGACCTGCCGCCGCTGCCACTGCTGCTGCCGCCAAAAGCCCGCATTAATATTTGAGCTGGACGTCTTTCAGACGTGAGAAAGAGGCGTTTAGCTCAGTCACTCGGAAACGGCCGTGCCAGCCCAGATCGCCATCACACGACCGGCGGGCAGAGCACTCGCGCCACTCGCGCCTCTCACGTCCCTTTCTCCTGTCACTGTGTGATATATCTGTGCTGCCCTGAGGGCAGGCATTAACCCTACACTTCACTTTAACTTTTATTTACATCAGAATAACTCTATTTATATCTACAGATCATAAGCAGCATAAAGTTATCCAAAATCAGTGTGTAAGACTGGTGGAGGAGAACATGATGCCAAGGTGCATGAAAAAAAAACTGTGATTAAAAACCACCAGGATTATTCCACCAAATATTGGAATAATTTCTGAACTCTTAAAACTTTATGAATATGAACTTGTTTTCTTTGCATTATTTGAGGTCTGAAAGCTCTGCATCTTTTTTGTTATTTCAGTCATTTCTCATTTTCTGTAAATAAATGCTCTAAATGAGAATATTTTTATTTGTAATTTGGGAGAAATGTTGTCTGTAGTTTATAGAATAAAACAACAATGTTCATTTTACTCAAACATAAACCTATAAATAGCAAAATCAGAGAAACTGATTCAGAAACTGAAGTGCTCTCTTCATTTTTTACAGAGCTGTAAGTTTTGTCACTCTGTGTGTGATGCGTGTGTGTGTGTGTGTGTGTGTGTGTTTGTGCTGCCCTGAGGGCAGGCATTAAGCTTATGCTTACTCCACAGGAAACTCCACCACTGACCAATAAAAAAGCTTTATTTAAAATTATCTGCATTATTTATTTAAGATAAGCATAATTTTCTGTGCTATTTCTTCTGAAAATAAAAAACACACACTAATATCTGCAATATTTATTAAGGTAAGCAAAATGTTCTTGTTTACTTGTTTACATAAAGAAATATAAGAAATAATTTGCTGCATAGTTTTTTTATGAGGTAAGCAAAATTATCTCTGTCATTTCTTTAAAAATGACAATATCTGCACTAATGCTTTAAATAAGCTGTGTGCTCCATAAAAAAACACGGGATAGTATAAAACAAGCCAGATTAAAAAATCTTGAATATTTAATGTATGTTTAAATAGGAGGGAAAATGGGAAAAATATCTGTATAATTAGTTTAAATTAACACAAATATCTTTTTTAAATATTTAAAATATTTAAAAACAATTCAATAAGCACATTTATTTTTTATTTTCTTTGCAAAGAATGTATGAATAAATGTCTAGTTTGTTAAAATAAGCTAAGAATTAATTTGCTATGTTTATAAAACACAAATATCTGCAATATTCTTTAAAATATTCAATAAAATCTCCTTTATTTCTCAGAACAGGAGGGGGGAGGTCGTCTCCTCAATGTCACACACTCACTGGGGTTCCACACATTTCCATAAAATATTAAAGGTGGTGTTTCATGTAATTAAAGCAGTATGTGTGTGTGTGTGTGTATAAGTGTGTGTGTGTAATTACCCCACATCAGCCTTGTTCTATGATGGCACACACAATAACACGACACAGTGGGGAAGGACCACTGTGGAGCCACACACACACACACACACACATACACTAGTGCACACACACATTACTACACACTATAATATACACTTAAACAGTGCAGACACACTGACGCTACACACACAGTAAAACAATACACATTAATATACACTATGTTATATACTGAAATATATAATAGTACTACACACACATGTAGTACACATGCACATTGTTCATTGTTTCTTCAGAAATTAAGAGTATTAAGGGGGTTTTCCTGCTTTTGTTGGAGTAACTGTCTTATACTGCCCAGAGAAAACTTTCTACTAGATTTGGACTCCCATTGCTGTGGTGATTTAATTGCACTCAGCCACAAGAAATGAGAGAGAAAGACATGCACACAATGCACACACCAAAACTAGTGCGTACACTATAATATACACTAGACATTCTAATAATGCCTCAAATAATGCAAAGAAAACAAGTTCATATTCATACACCTTTAAGAGTTCAGAAATTTAACAGATATTTGGTGGAATAACCCTGCTTTTTAATCACAGTTTTAATTTCATGCATCTTGGCATCATGTTCTCCTCCACCAGTCTTACACACTGCTTTTGGATAACTTTATGCTGCTTTACTCCTGGTGTAACAATTCAAGCAGTTCAGTTTGGTGGTTTGATGGTTTGTGATCCTCCATCTTCCTCTTGATTATATTCCAGAGGTTTTATATTTGGCAAAATCAAAGAAAATCATCATTTTTAAGGTGATTTCTTCTTATTATTGTCGATAATACACTCTGTACTACTGTATAATGTGACCCCATACTACACACACACACACACACACACTCTCTCTCTCTGAGTCAGTGCTGGTGTAATATGTGGGGCTGAATGATGTGTGATGGTGTGTCTATATATCGATCGTCTCCTCTCTGAATATTTCTCTCCATCTGTCTCCTCCTCTATCTAATCAGCTGGCCTGGTGTAGCGGCGGGCGGGCTGGCGGGTACGGCCCGGCGCTGGCAGGGCGGGCAGGGCTGGCGTGGCGGGAGGCGGTAATGTGTGCCGGTAGCTGTTATCATGTGAAATGACCCTATTGATTGCTTACCCTGCTGACAAAGGAGGTGGCAGCAGCCACTTATTACTGTTAATGAGCTGTGGGATGGCTTAAGTGGCTTTTCTGCATAATGAGAACGCTACCTGCTGCAGTAATCAGCACGCTGTGCTAAACACCACTCAACACACACACTTACACACCCCGACACACACTCCGACACACTGCACGACAATCCAGCACACTCCAGCACTCTCCAGCACTCTGGAACTGTGCGGAAAACCACTTTACAAGCTTTCCCCACTAAAACTTACTGTATTTTATCTGTAAAATGACGTTAAAATGACAAAAATACAAATAATGCTTATCTGTAGAGTATATCATCGCTGTCCAATGAAAAACACTTTGAATCTCCAAAACAGCAACTTTACAGGAGAGAGAAAAAACCTTGTAAACTTTTCAATGGAAGTCAATATAAAAAGAGTTTATTTTAGGTCATTTTGAAGAGTTTTTATTTGGTACGTTCATTAAGAAATTTTGGCACAGTGTTCAAATTATGTAGTAAACTAAAAATGGAAAAAAATGGAGATATATCACTTTCAAATACATTTTATAACTGCAATACAATATGCAAGATATAACATGTTTAACTAATAAACTGAATCAAAGTTTTGGTGATAAATCCAGTTTTAGATCTAATGATTCATTGAACCATTTCTTAAAGAATCAATTAATCAAAAATCAATCAATTTCATAATAAATTTAATCGATTCTGTCACTTTCTCGTCCTTTTCCATATCTTTTCTGGTCTATCTCTGTGCTTCTATTTTTCTATTTTTTCTCGTGCCTGTCTGTTTTTCCTAACCATGTGCTTTCTAACCCTTTCCAGCACATGGCCCTCTCTGTGTTCTCCTTGTCTCTGCCCTTGCCTTCTGTGCTCCCACATGTGTCATTTGTAGCTCCGCCTCATTGTTACCTGTCTCCAGGTGTTTCCTGTTACTTCAGTGTATATATAGTCCCACTTGTTTCAGTGTCCTTTGTCGGTTTTCTGCGTGTTCTGTGTTAGTCAGGTTGCTGTTTCTTTGTTTAATGCACTCTGTGCTTATTGATTTTGTTTTAGTTGTTTATTAATAAATTACTCGCAATTGCATCCACCTCCGCGAATTTGAGATATAATATTTGATCAACAAATTCATCAACAGTTTCTAAAGAACAGTTTCTAAAGAATCTTAATTCAAACAGATTTGATTCATGAATCAAGAAATCACACAGCAAATTATGGGAAAAAAAACTGATTGATTGGTTTGATGATTCACTGAAATAAATTGTGATAAAATGTAAGAATTCTTAGAAAATCACAGTTATGGTGGCGTCATGATGGGATTCAGATGCAGTTCTTGAATAGTGTGAATCGCCTCGCTGTGGAATTCATGGTCTTTTTGAAATTGTTGTGTTTGTGTTAGTGTGGTGTAAATGCAGATTTAGTGTGTGAATGTAGATTTAATTCTACATCTAAACCGGATCAAGGTTGACGTGTTTGGTTGCTGCAAGGAGAGACACATTTCAGCACAACACCTCTTCTTTTTCTTCTTCTATTGTTTAATGGTGGATCATAGCCTGAATTTATAAACCCACTGTAATTGATTTGAATTGAACCTTTTGTCAGAATCGTCCAATAACAGTGTTTTTACAGTTTGTTAGGTGTGAAAGCAGTTTAAAACAGAGGTTGGCTGGTGCTGCTTACAGCCTTGTTGAAACTAATTCATAGGACATATGCGATCAGCCACAGAGTGTGTGTGTGTGTGTGTGTGTGTGTGTGTGTGTGTGTGTGTGTGTGTGACACATGTTTTCTTATTCATTCCTCTGGTCTTTTCATCTTCGACACGACCAGAGCGCTTCCTGATATTTTCCTCCAAAGCCCGAACAAACTCAGACCAGATGGGGACTCTCTCCGTTATTACTCATCGCTGCCGAGTGTGTGTGCGTGTGTGTGTGTGTGTGTGTGAGTGTGTGTGAGTGTGGAAAACTGTGACTGTGTGAGTGTGATTGTGTGTATAGAGTGTTTTATTCGTGGGGGTGACTTTTAAGACGGAGTGAGACCCCATTACTGGCAGTACTCTGTCATCACGTTGGCACTGTGCTTAGAAAGACTCACGCACACACACACACACACACACACACACTTATACACACACACACATTCTCACACACAAAGCCTTGTGTATATATATATGTTTTACATGTATGTATTGTATATAATGTAGGTATTGTGATATGCAATGAGGTGGAGCGACAGTCTAACTGTGTTCTGTAGAGCATTGAAATGAATCATTTGCTAAGAATCATAATTGAATCAAAATGAATCATAGAACAATTTGAGACCTTTTTCTGCATAGTTTATATCTGCATATCTTACTGTATTTTCTACATGATTGACCTAACCAAAATATAACAAAAATATGTGTATTATTTCATAAAAAAAACATAAGAAGAATTGTCTCTGGGCAGTGTCTCTTTGTGAGTTTATGTATTGAACCATTCAGAAATGAACCTGGATATGAACGAATCATTAGTAAATAGTAAATGATTCAATTCTTTATGAAAGTTTAGATTTCACCACAGTTTGCTTTCAAAGCTTTTCTTGCATTACTGATTAAAATAAAATAAGTGGAATTATCTGTGTCTAATTAGACTTGTTTATGTACTGAATCATATTCCACTGTCTGAACATGAATGAATCATAAGTAAACGATTCACTGCTTTCTGAAAGATTAGATTTCACTATAATTTGATTCAAATTTGAGTGTGACTGAAGCGAATCATTGCCTGGACAGAGATTCGCTTCCTTATAAGGTCTGTCCCCGTTCAGTACAGTGGCTGAACGTCGGTGTTGGGGGTTCTGAGCGGTTCTGAGCGGTTCTGTTGGGTTGCCAGTGTGTTCCGGTTAGCAGTCTGTCACGGCGTTGTCGTCACGGCCGGTCTCGGTAGTAAATGACTCCAGTCTGTTGGGTTTAGTCACGTATTGGACTCCTTCCTTTGATCGCCCTCGTAATTAATGTTCTGCAGGCTGAGTGTCTTTTCCAGGGACTCTCCAGGTTACGAAAGCTGCTTTTCCGGTCCAGGAAAACCTCGGAGAACCAGAACCCCCCCTCCCCCCCTTTCCTTCTCTTTAACCCCCTGATCTGTGATTTTGCTCAGAGGTTCTCAAGTACTGAATTGAATCATTTTCTAGGAATAAGCAAAAAAACATTGTTTGTTTGAGTAAGTAATCATTACTAAATGACTCCTGACCAAAACATGGAAAGATCAATTAGTAAATGATTCAGTGTAAAGTGATCTGCATTGTATGAATGTGTACCTGAATCTGAATTAGGTCACTTTGAATTGATTGAATCATTCTGCTAAAAATTTGTGGTTCATAGAATGAATTGTAGAATGAAACTTGTGCCTGAATATCAGTATTTGAGGTTTTGTGAGTGTTTGAAGTTCTGATCTTTTAGTGTTTGAACGTTTCAGGTTCTGATCTCTAAATGTGTTTTAGTGTTTGAGGTTCTGATCTCTAAGTCTTTGAATGTTTAAGAGTGTTTGAGGTTCTGATCTGAGTGTTTAAGTGTTTAAGTGTTTGAGGTTCTGATCTCTAATTGTTAGTGTGTTTAAGAGTGTTTGAGGTTCTGATCTCTGTTTGAGAGTGTTTGAGTGTTTGAGGTTCTGATCTCTGAGTGTTTGAGAGTGTTTGAGGTTCTGATCTCTGTTTGAGAGTGTTTGAGTGTTTGAGGTTCGGATCTCTGAGTGTTTAAGAGTGTTTGATTTTCTGATCTCTGAGTGTTTGAGAGTTTGAGGTTCTGATCTCTGAGTGTTTGAGAGTTTGAGTGTTTAAGGTTTGGATTTCTGAGTGTTTGAGAGTTTGAGGTTCTGATCTTTTAGTGTTTAAGTGTGTTTAAGGTTCTGATCTCTAAATGTTTAAGTGTTTGGGGTTCTGATCTCTGAGTGTTTGAGAGTGTTTGAGGTTCTGATCTCTGTTTGAGAGTGTTTGAGTGTTTGATTTTCTGATCTCTGAGTGTTTAAGAGTGTTTGATTTTCTGATCTCTGAGTGTTTGAGCGTGTTTGAGAGTTTGGGGTTCTGATTTCTGAGTGTTTGAGATTTTGAGGCTCTGATCTTTTAGTGTTTAAGAGTGTTTGAGGTTCTGATCTCTAAATGTTTAAGTGTTTGCGGTTTTGATCTCTGAGTGTTTAAGAGTGTTTGAGAGTGTTTGAGAGTGTTTAAGAATTTAAGGGTTCTGATCTCTGAGTGTTTAAGTGTTTGATGTTCGGATCTCTGTGTGTTTGAGAGTGTTTGAGAGTATTTGAGAGTTTGAGGTTCTGATCTCTGAGTGTTTGAGAGTGTTTGAGAGTGTTTGAGAGTTTGAGGTTCTGTTCGACTCTCGTCTAGACGATTTCTCAGCAGCCCTCCCCGTGCTAATCGATAGCCTCCTCCAGTAATAACATCATCATTTAATATATTGCTTGTTTATCAGTTTCTCAAATGAATAAATCCATGGTGTATCGAGTGCTACACAGGGCTGGATTTATGGACGGGCTTTAGGGGGGGAGGGCCCATGGGAAGCGTCGATATTTTCATATGTACGCTGCTGAAATGAATGACCTAATCTTCTCGATAAGAAGGCTTGTTTTAACGGCGTAATCCCTGAGCGGATCTGGGTTCTGATGGATGTTCTGCTGGCGGACTCCGGCGTCCGGCGCTCCCTCGCTCTCGCGCCGTCTCTCTCGCGCGGGTAATGGGCGAGTGAGTAATCAGACCCGCTCGTTTACGTCGCTTCTCGCTGTTGCGCTTTATAAAGTGCGCCGGCGGTAGCGTGCCGTTGATTGGGCCGGTGTGTATGGGTGATGAGCGAGGTATTGTGGGTAATTCGTTACTGCGCTGGTTTAATGTTTAATGTGTAATGTTTAATGTCGAACGCCCGAGCTCTCTCTCTCTCCATTACCACTCTGTTTATGAATGTATTCAGCTCTCTAACCATCACTTTACTCTGCATCAACCATTAGCGATGTGCTGTATTGTATCAAATACAATATCATAGATTTTTTATTATTTTAAAATGTTCTGTATTGTAGATTATTACTAATGTCATTCAAAGTATGAAAAAAAAACATATGGAATTATTTATTAAACAAAATAAAGGTTAAACAAACCAGAATACATTTTATATTTTACATTATTCAAAGTAGCACCTCTTGCTTTATGATTTAGAGTCTCTTGGAATTCAGGCTTTCAGTTAACAGCTGTGCTGAACTCATCAAGAGTTAATTACTTGAATGTCTTGTCTCTTAATAAAGTGTTTGAGAGCATCAGTTAAAGTAAAGTAGTGAAGAGGTAGAGTTACAGGTATACAGTGAATAGTGAATATTTGAATAATGTTCGAATCCAGGTTATGAGAAGCAACAACTATTTAACTAAGTAAAGATTTAAAAAATACTTCATAAAAAAAGTTAAGGTCAGTTAATATAAAAAAAAAAAAAAAATCAAGTACTTCAATAGTATCCTTAAGTGCAGTCGCATATAAGACCATCACAAACTTTATAATGATCGAGCTGGCACTCATCAGGACCACCCCAGGAAAGGAAGAGTAAGAGTTCTAAGAGTAATTCTCTGTTGTACAGGATACTTGTTGTTCTACTTTATAACACTCTGTAGCAGCCAATTCCATATAGAAAATAAATTGAATTACACAGAAAATAGAGATAAGTCTCAATGTATATATAAACGTATCTGTGATATTTATATTAAAACATCTATAATATGTCTATTATGTCCCTAAAATGACAAGAACAGAAATCCACACACAGCTCCTATAATCTCCATAAAGCAGCACGGACCAATAGAATTGAATGCTTTGGACCAGCCAATGATAACAGAAATATCTGCACTATTTCTTATTTATTGTAATTGCATTTTGTAATATTTTTAATAATTAAAATGTAAAAAAACAGGCTGTTTTTTTTTTTGAGTGAGTGCAATACAGAGCACAGGTTATATCATATATATCATATATGATATATATATATATATCATAATATTATAATAAATGTATCAAATATAATAGGTAAAAGAAAGCATATACAATCTTTACTGTGCTTCTCAGAATTTGTAAATTAATCTTCATTATTTTTTTTTTTATATATTAAAATAAAATGTAAAAAAAAAGATTTGAGCAATATTATTTATATATATATATATATATATATATATATATATATATATATATATATATATATATATATATATATATATATTCAAATAAGCATTCCTCACACACCCGCGACACGAGCGTTCACAATGTGAGGAAGGACACGAGCTTCAGAATCAGCTTCCTGCACACTCCCCTCAAATTAAAGCTCCATTACTTAGCTGGCACTGAATCGCTGTGAAGTGTTTCATTAGGAAAATGAAGAGGAGCGCGAGAGCGCGAGAGCGAGAGAGAGAAAAAGAGAGAGAGAGGGAGGGAGGAAGGAAATCGATAGAGTCTGAAAATGAAGTTAGCAGTGCAGTTAGGAGAGAAATAAATGAAAGGAGGCGGGAATGAAAGTGGGACTGTCCGCCGTATGAAGCGGAAATTGGGTCGACATGTTAACCAGGATTCAGCAGAACAGCAGCGTTCACACCTAACCCCCCCCTGGAGACGGGTCACAACCTCCATCAGGAGCTCGGCAGCAGAGATCACTATCTGAAGAGGGTGATATTTGGGCGTTTTCACACCAGAACTGTTTATTATGGTAAAAATTAGTTAAAAAATGGTTATTTTCAGCAGATATGAAATCAGAGCATTCAGACTGAGACCATTGAGAGGAAGTGGTATTGATCCAATTCCAAACCAACTCTGGAGAGGTTCTGTTTGATGCACTCTGTTGTCCTGATTATTAAATATGCTCCTTATATTTGAGCTAAACGGCTGTTCAGGTGCAGTTTAACCTGATTTATTACCAAGATAATAATTACTACAGCTATTAACTAATGCATTTCCGCTGCTGAAGGCTGAAAGCTGTTCTAGAACTTCGAACATTTTTACTGTATTTATGTTCTTGCTCTCATGCCAGAAAGCTTTGACCAATCAGAGGAGAGAATAAGTTTGCGTGGTTTGTTGGGACGCATTTAGATATGTTTGTGTTTGTGCCTGTGTGAAAACAAACCAAACCAAAGGGGGAAATGCTCTAAGTAGACAAACTTATCAACTGATTCAGACCTACGGAATACAGGTGTAAAAACAGCATGGCCTACTGTACTCTCTCTCTCTCTCTCAGACTCTGGCTGCTGATGTAGAGATGATGATGCGGGAGGAGGAGGCGGAGTCTTGTCTTTCATCAAATCATCAAAAGATCTGGATGCAGAGCAGCTGTGTGGAGCGAATGTGAACAGATGTGTGTCTGATTTAGTCACATCAGACAACAGAATCAGACCCTGACAACACTGAGAGAGAGAGAGAGAGAGAGAGAGAGAGAGAGAGAGAGAGAGAGAGAGAATGAAAGAGAGAGAGAGAGAGAGAGAGAGAGGGAGAGAGAGAGAGAGAAAGAGAGAGAGAGAGGGATGCTCTGGTCTCTGAACATCTGCCGGCGTGTCACAGGGCGCCGTGGTGTGTGTCATTAATTGTGATGAAATCATTTAAAGCCATCAGGACCAAATGAGCCTGTTAAGACACACACACACACACACACACACACACACACACTCTGCCTTACACTGCTGCGCTGTCACCTCACAGCCATTGTGTGTACATGTGCCTGCCTGGGCTTTGTCTCTGTGTCTGTGTCTGTGTGTGTGTGTGTGTGTGTGTGTGTGTGTGTGACAGCTCTTGACAATGTGTGTGAGCGTCTGTTTCACACTGTAATCTTGTACGACAGTTTTTTATATCACACTGACAATCTTCCCAGCATGACACGTGTCATCTGCCCACCGCTGACTTACACACCGCCTGAACGGAGTGTGTGTGTGTGTGTGTGTGTGTGGTTGTACATTTTCAGCACAAATATGCTCAAAACTATATATATATATATATATATATATATATATATATATATATATATATATATATATATATATATATATATATATATATATATATGCATATTATTACTCTTATATACTATGGATGAATAAATATAGAATATATATATGTGAAAAATTATTACATGTAGATATTAATTAACGATACACTGCAATATCGCTTATAGATATATAGATATATAGTATACTGTATTTATGATATGTATAATACAGGTGGGACCATAATATACTATATGTATAAAACATTATAATTAGAAATCTCAGTCATGTTGCATTTTATTTATATACTGTATATAGATATTTACATTCAGCATATTATTGCATACAGATACAGTTACTGATGATACTTACTGTATGTTTTTCAGCTATTTTTCAGCATAGATAGCTACTAATATATGGACATGTATTACGCATATACAATTTGCATTTACATATATTATTATGTAGGTACGCATATACTATGTAATACTTATACATATTTCTGTTAATCAGTTTCTCTGATTTTGTTATTTATAGGTTTATGTTTGAGTAAAATGAACATTGTTGTTTTATTCTATACATTTATGGCTGAAATAACAAAAAAAAAGATGCAGAGCTTTCAGGCCTCAAATAATGCAAAGAAAACAAATTCATATTCATAAAGTTCTAAAATAAAGATCAGAAATCAATATTTGGTGGAATAACTCTGGTTTTTAATCACAGTTTTTTTCATGCATCTTGGCATCATGTTCTCCTCCACCAGTCTTACACACTGCTTTTGGATAACTTTATGCTGCTTTACTCCTGGTGCAAAAATTCAAGCAGTTCAGTTTGGTTTGAGTTTTTCAAATTGGTAAAATCAAAGAAACTCATCATTTTTAAGTGGTCTCTATTTTTGTTATATATATATATAATATACTTATACTTATGTTGTACATAAGTACATGTAGGCAATTAGTTACAGTATAAATAAAAATGTAATGGAGGGAAATACAATATATGACCCCATGTCCAAGAAACACATAAAAACAGGTTGTCTGTGTATAACCATCTGTGTGTGTGTGTGTGTGTGTGTGTGTCTATTGTATATATGATTGCCGTCCCCAATCAGCGCAGGGGGCTAATAGCGGGGTAAATTATGCCCCCCCGCTGAAGCTCGGGCAGGAAAGAGTGCATGTGGTCTTCTTCCATTTTACAACAAAAACAGCAGTAATTGCTGCGTCCCAAACTAAAAGCACACACAGCCATTTCCTGTTTGCTTTCCATTTTTAATCCACTTATTTCTTTTCTTGTGGCCATTTAGTAGCTCTTCAGAACCAGCAGCAGAAAAACCTGCAACTCCAAATTACCTCCGCCAATTTCAGCCCGCCGCCGTGATCACCCCGCACAAGATCTCTCAACTATCCCTCTCTCCAGACCTCCACCTGCCTGAGGTCACATGCGTACAGTGACTTCCTGCAGCACATTTACCCAGAAACACTGCTGCAGCTGGGCCTGTAGATCCTGTAGCTCTACATTCGTAGATTAAAGCTCCATAAATGCTGGGTTTAGTATTAAGTAAGTAATTTAGAGCTGCAATCTGGTGGAGACGCTCCTGGTAAACCGGTGTGGCTTGCTGTGTGTGGACGGGCATTATCCTGCTGTGGAGTAAGCAAGTAGAGAGACCAACAGATAGACAGACAGGCTGTTGGATAGAGACACAGACACATATGCAGACAGACTGACAAATAGATAAACTGGCAGACTAAGAAACAGTTAAAGTAAAGAGGCAGACAGATAGACGGTTAGATAGGCACATGGACACACATATGCAGACAGATAGACAGACAGACTGACAGAGAAATAGATAAACTGGCAGACAAAGAGACAGACAAGTAGAGAGACAGACAGATAGACAGTTAAACAGACAGACTGTTAGATAGACACATAGACACATATACAGACAGATACAGAGACCAGCAGACAGACAAATATATTAAGTGGCAGACCAAGAGAGAGAGAGAAATAGAGAGACAGATAGACAGTTAGACAGACAGACTGATAAATACATACATATACAAACAGACAGACAAATAGATAAGTAGAGAGGCAGGCAGATGGATGGTTAGATAGACACATAGGCACATATACAGACAGGCAGGCAGACAAACATAGATCAACTGGCAGACCGAGAAACAGACAAGTAAATATATAGACAGATAGATGTTAGATAGACATAAAGGTACATATACAGACAAATAGACAGACAGACCAGCAGACAGACAAATAGATTTAGTGCCAGACCGAAAGATAGACAGTTAGACAGTTAGATAGACACACAGACTCATATATAGACAGACAAATAGATAAACTGGCAGACCAAGAGACAGAAAAGTAGAAAGACAGACAGAAAACTGTTAGGTAGACATATATACAGACTGATAGACAGACAGGCAGACAGACAGACAAATAGATTAAGTGGCGGACAAGTAGAGAGACGGACAAGTAGAGAAGACAGACAGACAGACTGTTGGATAGACACGTAAACACATTTACAGAGAGATAGACAGACAGGCAGACATACAAATAGATAAACTGGCAGACTAAGAGACAGACAGATAGACAGACATACAGGTAGATTGAAATTCTCATCACAAGCCACAATACTCCATACTCAAACCTGACCATCATCAGATCTCAAACAGAACCTGGATTTTTGCTAAAGATGATGAGGTCCAAAGGTAATGGTGGCTGACGGAAGGAAGATGGTCTGTCTGTCTGTCTGTCTGTCTGCCTCTCTACTTGTCTGTCTCTTGGAAGGATGGGTGATAAATTTGATAAAACATCTGTCCTTCTTCTCTCAGTCTAATGCTGCTAGTAGAGGCGTGTCTAGCAGTCCGCAGTCTCTCACCAGGAGGTACACTACCCAAACGTAGTCTCTGAGAGCGTGTTGTTTAGGGCAGTGGGGGGTGGAGCACTATTACGCCCTCTTGTGGTGTAAAGACTCAGTATCTAATCAGAACACACCTGCAATCGTTTAGATATTTACCTGCCCATAATACAGAACAGTCTTTTATAAGTATTGTACGTTAGGTAGAGTCGAGTCAGTGCCAAACTGCTTTAGGGAGGTTTCTGCGTTTCAGGATTTTACAGGGCAGGAAACAAGGCCACCTCAGAGCGGAGAGTGTGTGTGTGTGTGTATGTGTGTACACACAGTGGGGTGTACGTCGCTTTGAGGAGGAGATTATCGGTGCGCCACAATTTACAAGAGATGTACCGTCATTAGCAGAAGAACCCGCTGTAGAACCAAACCACCGACTAAATCTGCCATGAAATACTAAACTACAGCCATAACCCCCAACATCTGCTCAACAACTGCTAACAGATGAGGAGAGAGAGAGAGAGAGACAGAGAGAGAGAGAAAGAGAGAGAGAGAGACACTATGTCCAAAGGTTTTAGGACACCTGCTCATTCTTTGTTTCTTCAGGGACTAAACACACTGTTTAATTTGTGTGCATTTGCACATCAGTGTCAGCAATGGATGCAACTTTACTGTAGACAAATGCATTTATAAAAAGGATGTGCACAGATATTTGGTCATATACTGCAGACAGACAGGCAAAAGGCAGATAGACACAAGGATAGAAATACAGACAGAAAGATGTATAAACATATAGATAGACCAATACTGAGATAGATAGACAGACTGACAGACAGCTAAATAGAGATACAGACGGACAGACAGCTAGATAGATAGAGAGTAAGAAAGACAAACAGACAGCTAGATAGAGAAAGAGGAAAAAAGACAAATAGACAGCTAGAAAGAGAGACAGAAAGACAAACAAACAGACAGCTAGATAGAGAGACAGACAGACAGCTAGAAAGAGAGAGAAGAAGACACAAACAGACACCTAGAGAAAGAGACAGACAAACAGACAGCTAGATAGAGAGACAGAAAGACAAACAAACAGACAGCTAGATAGAGGGACAGACAGACAGCTAGATATGTAGACAGACAGGCAGACAGACACACAGGTACATTAGCAGTAGTAAATGAGTAGATGGACTCTGGTGTGTGTTCTGTTCTGTGGTTTGTCGTGGAGGTTCTGCTGTGGTTCTGGTCTTCTGTTTCGGCTTGTCTCAGAGCGAGACGGGACGAGGGGGACGGTATGGAACAAGGGGGATGGGTCTGGGGGGACAGGACGGGGGGACGGGGGGTGTATATACTGTAGTGTTGAGTGTCTCGGTGAGAGAGAGCGTATTTTAGCCGGTGGTTCTTGTGTAACCCGTCATTTGATCGTTTCAGGACCTTGAGTGGTTACAGTTCCTGTGTAGAGCTCACTGTACACACACACACACACACACACACACACACACACACTGCCGCTGATTGCCTTGTTCACATTGTAATGTATCCGCCACACACACGCACATACACACACACACATACACACACACATCCGTACTGTAGCTTCATTTACAGCATCACTGCTGTGCTGAAGGTTCCGCAGGCTTCAATAGAGAAGCCTTAATACAATTATATATATATATATATATACACATTAAGAAAAGTAAGTACAGATTTGTACTTAAAAGAGTAAGCTTGTCTCTGGAAATACTAAAAATACTTTTTAGTGAAAGGTACCCTTTTTTGTACCCATGTTTTTGTGCCAGTAAATATTATAAATATTATCATCAACTGAATATGTGTCAAGAACCAAAATTGTCTGGCTTTCAAATAAAAAACAGTGCAATCAAAATATATATATATTTTATTAGTACAGTGATACAGAATACTGAATGTACCTTTTGGCTGCTGGTTAAATGGTACAAATCTGTACTTATTGCTGTTTGGAAAGACTTTGTACTTCAGAGGGAACAAATCTGACCCTGTAAAGACTAGGACTGCACCTCACGATTATTTTATTGGTTAAATAATCAGATGATTATTTTTTGATTAGTCGATTAGTCAAGGATTATCTGTGCTAAGCATTAGATTTAAAAGGTATTTAAATGCCTGGCTGTTGTTTAAACTTGGAGAGTACTGATATTTAGTGAGTAAAAAATGTAATCTGTTGAATGTAAACTGTGTGAGTGAGTCTTTTACCCTTTATCTCCCATTGTGTTTCTGTCCCTTTGTGTAATACAGCAGTACTGTTGCAAATGAACGATTAGTCGACAATAAAATTTAAATAATCGACATCGTCGATTATATCGACTAATCGTTGCAGCCCTAGTAAAGACCGATTTTGTACTTTTGAGGGTACAATTATGAAGAGAGTTTTAGAGTGTATTATGAGTGAGCAGAACAGTAGTGTGTGTTTTATGTTCTATTAACTGGTAATTATTGGTTCTGTTCGGTGCTGTTTTCAGGGCAGCCTGGTCACCATAACCAGACCCAGATCAGATGTGTGTGTGTGTGTGTAGCCTGAGAACTCCCCTCAGTGTGTGTGTGTGTGTGTGTGTGTAAAGCCTTGAGCCCAGCTGCTGGTGGGGCTGATAATAACGAGAACCATCCCTGGGGCTGGAACTGCTGGAAGCGCCGGCCGCGGCTCCTGGTACCGTTTGAAGCGTGGTGATTTGTGCCGTGTTCACTCGCATCCATAATGGGCGCCTGATGGAAAAATTAGTGGTGAAAAATGATTAAAGTGATTTAGAGTGCGCCCTGGCAGAGCCGGCCCGGCCTGGTCTCTCTCTCTCTCTGTCTCTCTCTCTCGAGCTGCAGGAACGCCGGGAGTCAGCAGAGCGCCGGAACGACGGAGCGCCGCCGACCCCGGCCGGGTAAGAGCTACCTGCCTCCTCGAGCCAATCAAAACACGTATTAGCCTTCTGCAGATGTGTAATAACAGCCCTGCCAGCACTCCCGCATTACTCCTGTACCAGAGACTCACACACACACTTATACACACTCTATACTCACACACACACTTTAAAACACACTCTACTCACTCTCACACAGTGTAACACACACACACACTCTCTCTGTAAGGCTATCCCTCTCCTGCTGAATGACTCTGGAGCCACTAGTGTCCTCCAACATGTGTCCAACAAATCCACTGTCGGCCATTTGTGCAGGGTCTAAAACACTTTATTCACTGAAAGAAAGAAAGAGAGAGAGAGAGAGAGAGAGAGAGAGAGAGAGAGAAGAAAAAAGAGTGAGAGTGGCTTCAGCCCTCTGATTTGTTTGCTTTATTTCCTTTATATGATTTAAGGGGTTTAAAAAACTTGAGGCATTTATCATTGGTTTGTTGTTTTTTTTTTTGTCATTTGGTTTAGTTCTGTGTAGTTTCTTGAAGTTTAAAGTTTCAATTTAGTTCGGCTAGGTCTAGTTTGGTCTGGTTTGGTGTAGTTTGGTGTAGTTTGATGTCATTTGGTGTAGTTCTGTGTAGTTCAAATGAGTTTGATATAGTTTCTTTGGATCAACATGATGCAGTTTGATGGTTTCGTGTAGTTTGGTGCAGTTTGGTGTGATTTGTTTTTGGTATAGTTTGGTGTCGTTTGGTGGGATTTGGTTTCGGTGTAGTTTGGTGCAGTTTTGTGTCATTTAGTGGGTTTTGGTTTGGTGTAATTTGGCTTGGTGTGATTTGATTTAGTTTTGTGTCATTTGGTGGGTTTTGGTTTGGTGTAGTTTGGTATGATTTGGGTTTGTGTTGTTTGTAGTTGTTTTGGTTTGGGTGTCATTTGTTGTGTTTTGACTTGGTGTTGTTTGTTTTGGATTGAACCAAAACGTATGAAAACCGTAATCACATCTTGGATAATCCAGTACATCTCAGGTAAAGACTGTGTGTTAGTTGGGTGGTTGCTGTGGTTGCTGGGGCGGTTAAAGGGTTAAGAGTCTGCGGTGGTGTTGATGTTCTGCTGGGTTTATCAGCTCTGATCCTGCGCTACTGTCTCCACCCACCATCTGCCCGAACCCCCGCCCTCTGCTGATTCAGACAATCTGATTTTTTTAATGAATGGTTCAATATCCAATTCATTAAAGTGCCTGTTTTATTTGATGCCTTTCTGTTGGAGGAGGGGGGGGGGGGTTGTTTCTGTGTGTGTGTGTGTGTGTGTGTGTGTGTGTGTGTTTGTGTGTGTGTGTGTGTGTGTGTCAGTCAGTGACAGATACTTCAGTCGATTCTAAAAGAGATAGAGAAAGAGAGAGAGAGAGAGAGCAGTTTTTCTCCTTCGCTCAGGGGCTGTAATTGCCACTGCTGTCCCGATCATTAGAAAGTGACAAAGTGGCTATAACTATTAGCCTCCCTCTCTCTCTCTCTCTCTCTCTCTCTCTCTCTCTCTCTCTCTCTATCTTTCCATCCCTCAGCATTTCTCTCTCTCTCTCGTTTTGTATCTGCATCTCTTTCTCCACCTTTCTCCTCTTTCTCATTCTTCTTTCAGCATGTTTCACCCACTTTCCTGTTTTCCTATTTTCTATCTCTTCATATTTACTTTAATATTCTCTCGTTCCACTCGTTCACACTTCTTCTATTCTTTACTCTCTTTCCTTACTCTTTCTTTTTAGCTTTCCTTTCACGCTCTTTTCCTCCTCTTTCTTTCTGTTGACATCTCCCTCTTTCTCTTTCTTTCTTTCTTTCTTTCTTTCATTAGTTCATGTATCTTTTTTTCTCAGTTTATCTGCTCTTATTTTTCTCTATTTACTTTGTCTTCACCTTTCTTTATCAGTCTCTCTTTCCTGTTTTTTCTCCTTTTTTCTCCCGGTCTTTTTCTCCTCCTACTCTTTTTTCGCTCACATTTTTTCTCATGATTTCTCTAGTTCACACTTCTTCTTTCTCACTTTTCTATTTTTAATTTCTCACTCTTTCTTTTTTAGCTTACTCTCTCACTCTCTTAACTTCATTTGTCTCAGTGTCTTTCTCTCCTGTTTTTTTTTTTTCTTTTTTTGCCCCCTATTTCTCTTCTTATGCTGTTTTGCTCACATTTAACTCTATATGTCATTTTGCTCTCTTTTTGTCTGTCTCTCTACCTTTTTTCCTCTCTCCTTTTATTGTTCCTTATATTTATTATCTTGACATTTTGACCACAACTGTTTATGTTACTTTACATTTCAGACTGAAAGGCTGAATTATGCTGATTTATGCCCATATGCTCTGCTCTGATTGGCCAGCTTGTATAACATGTATTACATTTAGCATGGCGTGTAAAGGAAGTACACGTGGGCTGTGGGCGGGGCTGAGAAATATGACAATACAAATCAAGCTTTAATTGAATTCACTCTGCTCTGATTGGCCAAATCTATATTGTCTTTTATTCTACTCAGTTTACTATGTAGAAAAGTTCTGACCAATAGGAGCTGCTATGAACACATGACCCATAGGGACACTGTGTCCAATGCCCAATGCCATGTGTGGGCTAAAGGAGTATAAACAGCAGTAGATCTCTGGAGGGATGATGAGGGATGCTTTCACACTAATGTGGCTGAATGCAATCAAACCTTCCTCACAGCAAATTTCAGACATCTACTATTAAGAACTTTTAAAAAATAAGTTTATTTTAGTGTAGCGGAGAAGAAGAAGAAGTGTAAACTCTGTGTATATGTCCCCCTAGTTTGTGGGTATACAGTGTGGCACAGTGTCTGTGCTGGCGTCTGATTGGCCGAGGGGAGTCAGGTGGTCTGTGTGTTGTTGGGTATTGATTTCTCGGCGTGTTGGACGGCAGTAAACTGTCATGTGGAGCCTGACCTCGGATCAGCCGCGTCCCACAGCACCGACCCGACAACAAGCAGCAGAGTGTGAGTGTGTGAGTAAGTGTGTGTCCATGCTTGTCCACTCTCCGTGTTCTCTCAGCGGAGGGGCGGGGTTATCACACAGCCGAAATGACAAAAGCTTGACTTGCCGCCGCCCCCGGAGGCAGCCGTCTGATCCGGCGGGCAGAGCCGGCACAGCTGAGAGGTTTTACTGAGAAAAAACACCAGTCCTGTCACCTGCGGCCCGGCACACACACACACACACACACACACACACTCCAGCTCTATCACGCTGTCATACCAGTGCAGTAGCATCTTCCATTCTGCCTTGTTAACTCTAAAAGTCTCAACATCCCACCAATTTACTTCTATTAACTATTTATATTAAGTATCTTGACCTTTTGACCCTGACTTTTTATGTCACTGTACATTTCAGACTGAAAGGCTGATTTATGCTTATTTATGCCCATATGCTCTCCTCTGATTGGCCAGCTTGTATTACATTTATTGCATTTAAAAAACATGGCGTGTACAGCAGGTGCATGTGGACGGAGCTGAGAAATATGTTATGACATCACAATAAAAATCAGGCTCTGATGGAATTCACTCTGCTCTGATTGGCCAATAAAATCAAGTTTTATTTTAATTTTACTTATGTACTGTGTATTACTATGCATGTGACAGTATATAGTAATACACAATATGTAAAGTAATAGGAGCATCTAAATGGATTTGGTAAATGGAGGGTTTTTAGTGATAGGGAAATATAATCTGAGTGAAAATTACATGACATAATGTTTCTGTTTACATAATATTAGAAAACTCTTACATAATAACAATAGATCTCTATGGCAAAAAAACAGGTATGTCTGTTTTATGTAGAAGCAGTGATAATAATAACCCCATGCTGTTATATTTTACATAATAGAGATATATTACATAATACTAGATTTATTTTTTTATTACCCAACACTAAGCATATTACATATAGATGCATGTCACACACATTACACACAATAATTGATCATTTGTCTTAGTTGTATAAATAATTGATCTTCATCTTTCCATGATTGTAAACTTGTATATGTCAATATGTCTTTATTACATTGTATTAGGTATTTATTACATGGTAATAGGTGTTTATTACATGGTAATAGATGGGAATATGTCTCAGTCACTCCTGCAGATGATGGTGGAGGTATAGACTGAGTCAGGGATTCTATGTCTGACCTCCTTAAACATCCTTATGTGGCTGCTCCCATCCACTGCTGGAGTAGTGACAGAACCCCGGGGCTACGAGAGAAAGAAAGAGAGAGAGAGAGAGAGAGAGCTTATCCTGCAGGTCCGGGAGGAGCTGAGGTCAGCACTGTCGCTACACTACTATCGCCAAGACAGATTAGAGCAGAGAGCTTTAAAGAGACAGCAGTGTGTGTGTGTATGTGTGTGTGTGTGTGTGTGTGTGTGTGTGTGTGTGTGTGTGTGTGTGTGTGTGTGTGTGTGTGTGTGTGTGTGTGAGAGAGAGAGAGATAGACTGCTGTTTGTCTGTGTGATGTCGCTGTGAATGTTTATTCACACTGCCACAGATCTGCTTTGCTTAAACACACAAACACACAGTAACACACACACACACACACACACTAACACACGCACATTAACACACACACTAAGACACACACACACACACACACACACACATTATGCATGACGATCCGATACACTCTCTACATCAGCAGCCACTTCAACACTCTCTCACACTCCTGAGGTACTCCACTGAAGTGTGTGTGTCAAGGGTGTGTGTGTGTGTGTGTGTGTGTGTGTTAGTGTGTTTGGGGTGTGTGACATGCTGGCATTTGCCCTGAGGGTGGGGTAACGGAAACGGGTCATTTACACTGTCCCTGCCCAGCTGTTAGAGCGAGAGAGATGCTAATTACACTACAGCATAACTGGGGGAAGTCTCAAACACACACACACACACACACACACACACACACACACACACACACTTATAGAGATAGATAACCTATATATTTTGATCTAAACCTTGTTTCGAAGTAGAGCCAGTCTATCATCAAACATTAAACAATAGAAGAAGAAAAAGAAGAGGTGTTGTGCTGAAATGCGTCTCTCCTAGGTTACACTTGTTCTGCTGCAGGACAAACCTGCACTTAAAGAATAGAGACACATTCTGACAGAGACGCAGAATTCAGCACAACACCTGAACAATATTATACAAACCAACCATTGTAAAGTATAGGGAGACTCCGCCCACATAGGTGATGATGATTAACAGGAGGTAGTAAAGTTGTTTATTCGCTCAGTCCCTTAATTGCAGTGTGAAACCGAAACTAAACGTACTAAAACTAACAGGTTTAAATGTAAACAGGTCCACTATAAGTGAGACGGTAGCGGGAGATGGTGTGTGTTATATATAGTGTGTGTTATATAGAGTGTGTGTTATATAGAGTGTGTGTTATATAGAGTGTGTGTTATATAGAGTGTGTGTTATATATAGTGTGTGTTATATAGAGTGTGTGTTATATAGATTGTGTGTTATATATAGTGTGTGTTATATAGAGTGTGTGTTATATAGATTGTGTTGGATAGAGTGTGTGTTATATAGATTGTGTTGTATATAGTGTGTGTTATATAGTGTGTGTTATATAGTGTGTGTTATATAGAGTGTGTGTTATAGAGTGTGTGTTATATAGAGTGTGTGTTATGTAGAGTGTGTGTTATATAGAGTGTGTGTTATATATAGTGTGTGTTATATAGAGTGTGTGTTATATAGATTGTGTTGTATAGAGTGTGTGTTATATAGAGTGTGTGTTATATAGAGTGTGTGTTATATAGAGTGTGTGTTATATAGTGTGTGTTATATAGCGTGTGTGTTATATAGAGTGTGTGTTATATAGATTGTGTTGTATAGAGTGTGTGTTATATAGTGTGTGTTGTATAGAGTGTGTGTTATATAGTGTGTGTTATATAGAGTGTGGTATATAGTGTGTGTGTTATATAGAGTGTGTGTTATATAGTGTGTGTTATATAGAGTGTGTGTTATATAGTGTGTGTGTTATATAGTGTGTGTTATATAGTGTGTGTTATATAGAGTGTGTTATATAGTGTGTGTTATATAGTGTGTGTTATATAGAGTGTGTGTTATATAGTGTGTGTTATATAGAGTGTGTGTTATATAGTGTGTGTTGTATAGAGTGTGTGTTATATAGTGTGTGTTATATAGAGTGTGTGTTATATAGTGTGTGTTATATAGAGTGTGTGTTATATAGTGTGTGTTGTATAGAGTGTGTGTTATATAGTGTGTTATATAGAGTGTGTGTTATATAGTGTGTGTTATATAGAGTGTGTTATATAGTGTGTGTTATATAGTGTGTGTTATATAGAGTGTGTGTTATATAGTGTGTGTTATATAGAGTGTGTGTTATATAGTGTGTGTTGTATAGAGTGTGTGTTATATAGTGTGTGTTATATAGAGTGTGTTGTATAGAGTGTGTGTTATATAGTGTGTGTTATATAGAGTGTGTGTTATATAGTGTGTGTTATATAGAGTGTGTGTTATATAGTGTGTGTTATATAGAGTGTGTGTTATATAGTGTGTGTTGTATAGAGTGTGTGTTATATAGTGTGTTATATAGAGTGTGTGTTATATAGTGTGTGTTATATAGAGTGTGTTATATAGTGTGTGTTATATAGTGTGTGTTATATAGAGTGTGTGTTATATAGTGTGTGTTATATAGAGTGTGTGTTATATAGTGTGTGTTGTATAGAGTGTGTGTTATATAGTGTGTGTTATATAGAGTGTGTGTTATATAGTGTGTGTTATATAGAGTGTGTGTTATATAGTGTGTGTTGTATAGAGTGTGTGTTATATAGTGTGTTATATAGAGTGTGTGTTATATAGTGTGTGTTATATAGAGTGTGTTATATAGTGTGTGTTATATAGTGTGTGTTATATAGAGTGTGTGTTATATAGTGTGTGTTATATAGAGTGTGTGTTATATAGTGTGTGTTGTATAGAGTGTGTGTTATATAGTGTGTGTTATATAGAGTGTGTGTTATATAGTGTGTGTTGTATAGAGTGTGTGTTATATAGTGTGTTATATAGAGTGTGTGTTATATAGTGTGTGTGTTATATAGAGTGTGTGTTATATAGTGTGTGTTATATAGAGTGTGTGTTATATAGTGTGTGTTATATAGAGTGTGTTATATAGAGTGTGTTATATAGTGTGTGTTATATAGAGTGTGTGTTATATAGTGTGTGTTATATAGTGTGTGTTATATAGAGTGTGTGTTATATAGTGTGTGTTATATAGAGTGTGTGTTATATAGATTGTGTTGTATAGAGTGTGTGTTATATAGTGTGTGTTATATAGAGTGTGTGTTATATAGATTGTGTTGTATAGAGTGTGTGTTATATAGAGTGTGTGTTATATAGTGTGTGTTATATAGTGTGTGTTATATAGAGTGTGTTATATAGTGTGTGTTATATAGAGTGTGTTATAGAGTGTGTGTTATATAGAGTGTGTTATATAGTGTGTGTTATATAGAGTGTGTTATATAGAGTGTGTGTTATATAGTGTGTGTTATATAGTGTGTGTTATATAGAGTGTGTTATATAGTGTGTGTTATATAGAGTGTGTTATAGAGTGTGTGTTATATAGTGTGTGTTATATAGTGTGTGTTATATAGAGTGTGTGTTATATAGAGTGTGTTGTATAGAGTGTGTGTTATATAGAGTGTGTGTTATATAGTGTGTGTTATATAGAGTGTGTTATATAGTCAGTGCAGTGTTTTGGGAAGTGGTGGGTCTGTTACTGTAATTAATGAATCAATTATTATATCCACCTCTTCAAACCTGTGGCTGCTGGAGAAAACAAAGCAATAAAGCTTGCAGTGTGTGTGTGTGTGTGTCTGAGTGTGTGTCTGTGTGTGTGTGTGTGTTTTGGCCGGGTTTAGCGGAGATAAGAGGAAGCCGCTGATTAGAGGAGAAATGACCACAATGCCTTCAAACTTCTGCAGTGATCCTGTCACCACACACTCACACACACACACACACACACACACACACTCACACACACACACTCACACACATACACACTGATAAGGGTATATTAGCACCTCAGTCCAATCCGAGGACAGCGTGACACAGAGACACAGAATTAGAATCAACTTGTGAATCAGAATCACATTAAGAGCCAGTATGTGAATCAATACTATTTATAATAATGTTTATTATGAATCACTCTCAAAATCGTAATCAGAAATCACTATTAATATGAGTCAGTATAAAATCACTCCACAATCTGAATCAGAATCTGTCACTATTAATTACAGTCTGAATCTGATTTATATGTACAATCTGAGTGATCATCACAATCTGAACATCACAATCTCACAATTTGAATCACAATCTGAATCTGATACAGAATCTGAATGTCAGTCTGAATCACATTTAGAATCTGAATCAGAATCTAATTATCTCAGTATCTACCTAAATTAGTCAATCAGTCAGTATGTGATTCACATATTCACACACGAAGTGATGATCTGAATCATTATCTGAAAGAGCAGAATCTGAATAGCAGTCTGAATTTTATTCAGTAATCTGAATTAATGTCTAAATCAAAGTCAACTAATGTGGATCAGTGTCTTAGAATATAATCTGAATCGGAAATCATTGTGGAAATCACATTCAATATTTGATTCACAGTCTGAGTCAGTATCTGAACCATAGTCAGAGTTTGAATTAGAATTATTAGAAAATTAGAATTGCAACATTTATACCCCAACCATATTATCTGAATTATGTGAAATTTGAATTGTTAGGGTGTGAACACTTTCAGTTTTGTTAATATACAGTATTCCACATATATATTGTACATCATACAGTGTGTATTAAGGTATTGAGTATAGTGTGTGTACTGCAGTGTTACAGTATAAAGTGTGTGTTACAGGTGTGTGGTGTGTAACGTGGTGTGTGTGTGTGCTGGAGTGTAATGAGTTAATCTGAAACAGGGTGGTGTAAATCCTGTGATCTGAATTCAGAAGCAATTCAGAACAGAATCCCAGTTTAAACATTTAAACTCCGCCCACTTTCATGTTTTACACTTTCCCCTTTAGCTGAGGAGCATCCCGCTGCCAGCTGTCGCCACACACACACACACACACACACACAGTTTACACTGCACTCCGAGTGTGTATAACTGTATAATACACAGGCGCGAGATCACTAATAACAATATAAATAAATCTGCAGCAGTGTAAACAGTTTACAGTGCTAAATATGTCTGATTTCATCCTGATGACATCATATTTCACAGCTAATTCCACTCACTGTCCCACTTATTTATTTGCCTACGTTTGTAAAACTAAGAGAGCTGTTCTCAATCAGGTCCTTTAAAGATTTGCATACACGGGAATAAAAAAAGCAGTAAAGCTAATATGTAATAAGCAATTAAAGCAATTATATTAGATGATTTATCAATATCATTTTAAACACATTAGATATAAATCATTATATGAATCTTTGTCATGAATCATTATCTTAATCATATTCATAAATCATTATCTAAATATTAGTTATGAATCATTATCTGAATCTTATTCAAGAATCATTATGTGAATCTTAGTAGTAATTCATAATCTGAACCTAAATCATGAATCAAAATCTGACTCTTATTCAATAATTATTATCCGAATCTTATTCAAGAAATGATATCTGAATCTTAGAAATGAATCATTATCTGAATCTTAGAAATGAATCATTATCTGAATCTTAGAAATGAATCATTATCTGAATCTTAGTCGTAAATCATTATCTGAACCTAAATCATGAATAATTATCTGAATCTTACTCAAGAATCTTTACCTGAATCTTATTCAAAAATCTTTATCCGAATCTTAGTTCTAAATCATTATCTGAATCTTAGACATGAATCATTCTCTGAATCATATTTTTTTATTTTTATTTTTATTTTTTTGCCCAACCACCACCCCCCCCTCTTCGGAGGACAATTAATACTTTATTTATTTTTATTTATTTATTTATTTATTTATTTATTTATTTATTTATTATTATTATTATTATTATTATTATTATTATTATTATTATTATTATTATTATTATTATTATTATTATTATTATTATTATTATTATATTTTTTTTTTATATATATATATATTTTGTGTGGATATAGTTGTGGGAGTTCAGGGTTGGAAGGATCGGAGTGTGAGGTACAGGAGGGGGGTACAAGAAGAAGAAAAAGAAAAGAAAAGAAAAAAAAAACTAAACAAAAAACAAACAAACAAACAAAAAAAATAATAATAAAATAAAATAAACATAAAATAAACAAACACACATACATACACATACTCACATATCTAACTATACATATGCTTATACATATACACACATACATAAATATACATACATATTAATACATACACATAAATACATACACACACACGCACAATTACTTCTATTCTATTGTTTTTTGCAAAAATATGTCATGTGTTACGGATTATGTCATGAAATGCCTACCACAATGGAGGCAAGAAACCGCCACCATGCCCCTGCGATCCAGAGGCAGATAGGGAAGAACCCAGTGGACCCAGACCATCCACAGCCCATTAGGAGCCCAGAAGACCCGCGGCCACACATCCCGATGGTAACCATGTGCACACCCCAGATGAGGACGGGGGAGACTCCAGACGAAGCCCCCATGGCAAAGAGCAAGAGTCCAGAGAGCCAAAGGAAGCGAGCAGCCCACCCCCCCCGGCAGGCCAGCACCCCCTGCACAAGCCGAGCATGCGGCCCCCGAGATCCCAAGCACCCGGGAACAGCCCGACAACCGGCAGGCCCCCCCCCCCACGCCAAGGGGGCCCAAGCCACCCCCAGGCCACGGCCACCAAGGGGGCGGGCCAGAGACCATATTAGGGCATCCGGCAACGCACCCATGGACCCACGGACGCCCACCCCCCCAGGAACGGCAGTAACGATCGGCGGAGAGCAGTGTGGAGTGATAGGGGGGGCAAAAACCCGCCCTACGCAACCATGTCCCACAGGTGTCCATGCTCAGTCAGCCCCAAACCCAGGACCAACTGTTCACGCACACATGCACATTCACACACCCGTCACACACACACTCTGAATCTTATTTAAGAATCATTCTCTGAATCTTATTTAAGAATCATTATCTGAATCTTATTTAAGAATCATTATCTGAATCTTATTTAAGAATCATTATCTGAATCTTTGTCGTAAATCATTATCTGAACCTAAATCATGAATCATTATATGAATCTTAGTTCTGAATCATAATATGAATCAAATTCAAGAATCATTTTCTAAACCTTAGTTCTGAATCTGAATGACAGTTTGAATCATTTTCTGAATTGTAGTTAGTATCTAAATGAAAATCTGAATCTTAGTTCTGATTCATTTTCTGAATCTTATTAAAAAATCATCATTATCTGAATCTTAGTTCTAAATCATAATTTGAATCTTAGACATGAATAATTATCTGAATCTTATTTAAGAATCATTATCTGAATCTTAGATATGAATCATTATCTGAATCTTAGATATGAATCATTATCTGAATCTTAGTTCTAAATCATTATCTGAATCTTAGATATGAATCATTCTCTGAATCTTAGTTCTAAATCATTATCTGAATCTTAGATATGAATCATTCTCTGAATCTTATTTAAGAATCATTATCTGAATCTTAGTTCTAAATCATTATCTGAATCTTAGATATGAATCATTATCTGAATCGTAGATATGAATCATTATCTGAATCTTAGATATGAATCATTATCTGAATCTTAGATATGAATCATTATCTGAATCTTAGTTCTAAATCATTATTTGAATCTTAGACATGAATCATTATCTGAATCTTATTTAAGAATCATTCTCTGAATCTTAGAAATGAATCATTATTCCATCAAGGAATACAATCAAAATCACAAATATAATTTGAATCAAAATCAGAATCTTTTAGAGATGTATACACATAATTCAAATGCAGAGACGTGCAGGATTACTGTCAGGTGTATCACACACACACACACACACACACACACACACACACACACACACACACACTGGCGGGGACGGCTGGGTCTGTCTGGATAACGGTGGGCTACTATCGTGATTAAAAATTTCAGCCCGGCTGCCTTTCTAATTAATTAGGGAGGAGAGCGGCAGCGCCAATTAGTGTGAAACGAGGCACTGATGCTTATCAGTCCGCCGCTCCAGCTGCCTCTGCTGCATGGCTGCACCGTGGCCTTCCCCTCAGGTGCACACATATACACACACACACACACACACGCATGCATATAAAGACGTACACACACACCTATACACACACACACACTCTCAGCAGCCTGATAAATTTCACATGACACCCAGCAACAGTTCTGTGGCTGTAGGCAGCAGTGTGTATGCTCTAATTGCCCACTGACCTACTGCTGTAGCGCTACACGGCTAATCAGAGACACCAGCCGTACACACACACACACACACACACACACACACACTCACTCACGTCAAAACTGCTCTCTCACCTTGCCCTGGTTTGGAATGTGAATGTTCCTCTCCTTATTTTTGTCTACTTGAAGTTCGGTAAACTCTGGGTCACACTATAGCTTCAGGTAGCGAAGTTTAGCTTTTAGCAGAATTCCCAGATCCTTTTTTTTGGAAATTCCAGTGTGAACAGAGGATTTGAACTTGGTTTAACTTTGATATTTATGGATATTTGGGATGTTTGGGATCACTATGACTAGTGCTGCTCAGACTGGGCAGAATGGGAAATCCGGTACTGTAGTGGCCTTACAGCAAAATCCAGAAGCATCTGAATCAGAATCTGAATCAGAAATACACACACACACACACACAAAAAGAACTGAATCAGTATTTGAATCACAGTCAGAATATGAATCACAATCTGAATCAGTAACCATCATAGTCAGAATCGGAACAACCATCTAAATCAGTGTATGAATCACAGTCAGAATCAGAATGACAATCTGATTTAGTATATGAATCACAATCAGATTTGGAATAATAATCTAATTCAGTGTATGAATCACAATCAGATTCAGAATAATAATCTAATTCAGTATATGAATCACAATCAGATTCAGAATAATAATCTAATTCAGTGTATGAATCACAATCAGATTCAGAATAATAATCTAATTCAATATATGAATCAGTCAGAATCAGAATGACAGTCTGATTCAGTATATGAATCACAATCAGATTCTGAATAATAATCTAATTCAGTATATGAATCACAATCAGATTCTGAATGATAATCTGATTCAGTATATAAATCACAGTCAGAATCAGAATGATGATCTGATTCAGTATATGAATCACAGTCAGAATATGATTCAAAGATACAGCCAAAATCACAACGGTGATCTGAATCTGAATCAGTATGTGAATCAATCAAAATTTGATTCACAAGTAGAATCTGAATGACAGTTTAAATCAGTATCCACATTACAGGCAATCTGAATCATTATCTGAATCAGTACTGAATCACAGTTAGAATTTAAACAACAATCTGAATCATAATAAGAATCAGAATCTAAACCACAATCAGAATCTGAATCAATATCTGAATCACAGTCTGAACCTGAACAGCAGTCTGAATCAGTATCTGGAAGATTGCTGTGAGGAGGATTTGATTGTATGAGGTGAGGTCAGATGCTGATGTTGAAGGGAGCTCCATGCCCATTGGATTGAGGTTAAGGTTTATGTTTAGTTTTAATTTTAGTTTACTTTTAGTTTTAGGTCCTGAGGGTCAGCAGTAATCCTCCACACTGGGCTGTTTTTAAACTGGTGGCTTTACAGCTCTGCACCCATAAAAACCAACAACCTGAACACCAGCAGCATTACACAGCACTCGCCTCATCACCAAACTCTTCTTTTCACTTCTTTTTTATCATTCAATCTCTCTTTTTTGTCCTTTTCTGTTATTTTTTTCTCCTTTATCTCTTTCATATTTATCTTCTTTTTACTCCCCCCTGACCTTCTTTTAATATTTCGATTTTATTTACACCTCTTTTCCTACTGTTTTCTCTTTTATTTATTTATTTTTTTCTCCCCCACATTTTACTCCTCATCTGTTACTCCCTTGTTTTATCCTCTTCTTTCTTTTCACGTTTCTGCACTCCTTCTTTTATTCCTCCTCCTGTGGTGAGTGTAAGGGTGTAATGGGGAGATGAGAGGAGTGTTTCTGTCGGCTCGACTCTGTCACTCTGCGTTTTGTCCGCAGGGATGGGTGTGTGTGTGTGGTGTGTGTGTGTGTGTGTGTGTGGTGTGTGTGTGTGTGTGTGTGTGTGTGTGTGAAGGGCTGGGGGTGGTGGCGTTTGCTGACTTTGTGAGATCGGACGAGCGAGACTCATTTCCACTTCAAGAGAGAGTCTGAAACATAGCATCAGCAGCTCTCTCTCTCTCTCTCTTTTTCTCTCTCTCTCTCTCTTTCCATCTGTCTCTCTTTCTTGTACATTCTCTCACTGTCCCTCTCTCTCTCTCTCTCTCTTTCTCTCTCTCTCTCTCTCTCTCTCTCTCTCTCTCTCTCTCTCTTTTTCTCTCTCTCTCTCTCTCTCTTTCCATCTGTCTCTCTTTCTTGTACATTCTCTCACTGTCCCTCTCTCTCTCTCTCTCTCTCTCTCTACAGTTATACAGTAGTGTGTGTGTGTGTGTGTGTGTGTGTGTGATGGGTAAAAGCCGCTGATGCTCTGTGTTTCTCCCTGTGATGCTGAAAAACAGCCAAAAGCAGAAAACTGCAGCAGAGAGAGAAATAAGAAGAAACAAAGAAACAAAGAGAGAGATAAAGAAGAAGGAGTAAAGAAGTGAGAGAAAGGAAATAATGCATGAAGTTAAATGGAATACAGAAGTGAGACAGAAAGAGATACAATGTAAGAAAAAGGTACCAGACAGAAATCATGAGAGAAAGAAATCGGCACAGATAGAAAAAGAGAAAGGTTGAGCTGTGAGTATAAGAGATTGAGGTGTGAGAGTTAGTGAGAGTGAGCTCTGGGGTGAGTTTTGTTGTATAGCTTCAGTAACATAGGTCTCATATCTTACATACTGCAATGAGTTGAGTTGAGAGAGAGATCTGGTGTGAGTTGTGAAAGTTAAAGAGAAGTCTTGCGTGAGTTGTGAGGGTGAACGTGTTAGAGAGTGAGCTCTGGTGGAGTTGTGAGAGTATATTTAATTTGTCTTGAGTTTTGACAGTATATTTGAGTTTAGTCATGAGAAAAAGAGTGAGAAACTGAGCTCTGGGGTGAGTTATGAGAGTAAGAGAGAGTGAGCCCTGGGTGGAATTGTGAGAATATATATTGTGTTTTATTTTAAAGTTTAGTTGTGAGAATATATTTGATTTGTTTTGAGTTGAGTAATGAGAGCAGGAAAAAAATTATCTATAGTTGGAATTATGATAGTACAATTGATTTGATTTGCGTTGAGTTGTAGGAGTGAGACAGTGAGAGAGTGAGCTCTTGGTGGAGTTGTGAGAGTATATTTGATTTGAGTTGAGTTGTAAGAGTATATTTAAAATTAGTTGTAGGAGTGAGACAGTGAGATAGTGAGCTCTGGGTGGAGTTGTGAGAGTGAGAGAGAGTGTGTGCCGTGTGTGTAAACACGATGAAGCGTTCTGATTGGCTGGGAGGGTTTAATTAAATGAGGACAAACAACTGAACCCTGATTAAGGCCGCTCACACTCCAGCCGTCAGGAAAAAATAAAAGGGGATATAAAAACAGCCCGAGCGGCCCGATCCGGCCCGATCCGATCCGGAGTAATTATTTTCCGATTGCTGTTTCTGACGTTTTGTCGACATGAGTAATTAATTTAGTCTTTCTATTGGGTAAGTCCAAAGAGCCCAATTAGCATGGCTAATATTGCTGCATCTTGTAAAAGCATGGTTTTTAATACTGGGGGAATATTCAAATGACTCGCCTTCATTATTCAAATGTCTTAGCAAAGTCATCACAGGGGATGACAGAGAGGCGGGAGTCATGCAAATTACATGAAGGGGTACACACACACACACACACACACACACACACACACACACATATTTGAGCACATCTGGTGATAAAAAGCCCCAAAATGACTGAAGAGTAAATCCCCGCTCCTCTGGTCTCGGGTATCTAGAACGTAAACATGTTCCTCATACAGGCCCGTAAACTGGTCTCATCAGCCAACTGGGAGCGCTAACTCGCTAACGCTAACTCCTCTCATACTGGAGTGTTTTACTGGGAAACTGGCCAGTTTTTAATTTAATAATTAACACATTAATTAACTCAATTTCTTTCCAAGATTACAATATCACAGTATTTGCATTTTGGGACCTCTGGTGCCTTAGCTACCTCTTGGCAACACCTGAGCAACCAGCTTGCAACACCCTATCAAACACTAAGCAACATCTTGCCAAATGCCCTAAAAATATCTAGCATTATTTAGCTACACCATAACAACCATCTGGGATACCATGAAAACCACTTAGCAGCCCTCAGCAACAACAACATTACAATAGTCACTTAGTAATACATAAGCAACTACTTAGGAAACTATAACAAGCAAATATCAATCAATTAGCAACCCCGCAGTGACCACCTGGGATACCGTAGCTACCTCTTGGCAACACTTGAGCAACCACCTTGCAACACCCTATTAAACACTAAGCAAAATCTTGCCAAATGCTCTGAAATATCTAGCATTACTTAGCAACACTGTAACAACCATCTGGGATACCATAAAAAACATCTTTACAACACCTTAGCAGCCACGTTCCACCACCCTATCAAATACTAAGCAACATCCTCGCAAATGCCGTACAATAGAGTATCTAGTGTTCATCTAGCATGTACTGTACTTAACAACATCTTAACAACCATCTGGGATACCATAAAAACCACTTAGCAGCCCTCAGCAGCAACAACATTACAATAGTAATTTAGTAACACTTTAGCAACTACTTCGGAAACCATAGCAAGCAAATATAAATTAGTTAGCAGCTCCGCCGCAGCGGCCACCTGGGATACCATAGCAACATCTTGGCAACTGCTCTGAAATACTTCCTATAGAAAATTCCCTTGCCTCATTATCTAGCCTTCATCAAGCATGTTCTGTACTTGGCAGCACTATAGCAACCACCTGGCACACCAGAACAACCACTCAGCAGCCACCACCAAAAACTACCATAGCAAATACCTAGCTAGCAATTAATTAGGCACTCCACAGCCACTTGGGGTATCGTAGCTACCACCAGGAATACTAAACTAAGCAACTAGCAACACCTTATCAACCACATTTCTACTATTTAGTAACACCATAGCAACCCACAATTGATGGATTTTAAAGCATCTACTTGTAACAATTAAGCAACATTGTAGCAGTGATTTGAAAATTCCATAGCAACCACTCAGTAACACCATTGCACCACTGAAAATACCTGGAATACCACAGCAGCAGCCTAGAGAGGGTCTGGAAGTGGAAAGCACTTAATTCTGCATTTCCTTCAGGAAACATACTTTTCTAATTTATTCTGCAATGCTCTTTTTCTGGATGTGTGTTCGTGTGTGTGTGTAGTGTGTGTGTGTGTGTGTGTGTGTGTGTGTTCGTGTGTGTGTGTAGTGTGTGTGTGTGTGTGAGAGAGTGTGTGTAATGAGTGCGTGAGGCCCCCCGGCAGAAATGCAGAAAACGTAGCGTTCGGCCGCAAACGTATCCAGTTCATACAGAGTAAATATCACAAAGAGCTAACACATGTGGAGCTACCCCGAAAACACACACACACACACACACACACACACACACACACACACACACACACACACACACACACACACACACACACACACACACCACAATGCTTAAAGAATACACTGTTCATTGTGTTACAGAGAGAGAGAGAAAGTGCCAAAAGAAAAAGAGAGAGAGTGTATTCCTCCAAGTCAAACATCCACTCCTGGTGTGTGTGTGTTGGTGTGTGTGTGTGTTAGTGTGTGTTAGTGTGTATTAGTGTGTGTGTTTATTGCACATTTTGCTGCACATAGGATCACAGGTGAGGAAAGAAAATGCCACCGCCGCCACTTAACCATGTGCTTAACATAGTGTGTGTGTGTTAGAATGTGTGTTAGTGTATATGTCAGTGTGTGTGTTAGTGTGTGTATATATATATGTGTGTGTGTGTGTGTTAGTGTGTGTATATATATATATGTGTGTGTGTGTGTGTGTGTGTGTGTGTGTGTGTGTGTGTGTGTTAGTGTGTGTATATATATGTGTGTGTGTGTGTGTGTGTGTGTGTGTGTGTTAGTGTGTGTATATATATGTGTGTGTGTGTGTGTGTGTGTGTGCCAGGCGATGTGTGTGAGCTTGTTTTGTTTTTCCCCTTGCTTCAGCACATCTGAGAGGAGTTTCTGGAACTGCAGCGGCCTGTCAAAACACACACACACACACACACACACACAGAAAGAGAGACTTTCGCTTGCTAACACACACACACACACACACACACTCTCTCTCTCTCTCTCTCTCTCTCTCTCTCTCACAGCTGGTAGTAGTTACTGTCTCTCGCTCGGTGGTGAAGTGTGTGATTCATTAGCCGGGCCGTGTGTTTTGCGCCGGTTCTGGTCGTGTTATTGTTAGGATGTGGTAAAATTATAAATATGGGATGCAGATTGTGTGTGTGTGTGTGTGTGTGAGTGTGTGTTACTGTGTGTGTGTGTGTGTGTTTGTGTGCGCTTGTTCCTCCTGATTGTGCGGCAGTAAAAAAGTCTGTCACAATTTGTAGTGGTAATGGCTGCGGCGCTGCGGCGGCAGAGACGCGCAGTCCTGCGTCGATAGCTGTGTAATTGCCTCGGCCGGCGTACGCAAATGAAGTGGGGGGGGGGGGGGGTGGAGGATCTCGGGGGTCTCTGGGGGGGTTCAGAGTTGGGGTGGGGGGGTGTAATTTTGCCGCATCGATTGCATGATTGCTGTCCGTGTTCTGCAATATCGAGGCCTGTCTTTAGCGGTTAACTATTAGTGGACTCTAAATCTGAGATGAAAACGACAAGAACCACCAGAGAGCTAAACCTTCAGACCTTAAGACTTTAAGACTTAAAGACGTTTAGTCATTCAGACCTGCAAAATTCATAAACCTTTAGACCTATACACTTTTTAGACTTTTAGATCATAAGACCTTAAGATCACATCTCTTACATCTTTAAACCTTCAGACCTGCAGACTTTAAGACCTTAAGACTTTTAGTCATTCAAACAATAGGCCTTTAGATGTATGTGACCTATAGACCTATACATATTTTAGACTTTTAGACCATAAGACCACATCTTTCAGATTTTCTAATCTTTAGACCTTCAAACTTGAAGACCCTTGAGTCATTCAGACCTGCGAACTTCAGACTTTCAGATTTCACAGACCTATAGACCTTTAGATCTGAGACCTTTCAGACCATAATACCTTAAAACTACATCTTTCTCGTCTTTGAACCTTCAGACTTCCAGATTTTAAGACTTTAAGACTTTTAGTCATTTAGGCCTGCATAACTTCAGACTTTCAGATTTTGCAGATTTCTACACCTTAAGATCAGTAAGACCTATAGACCTATACACTTTTTAGACTTTCAGACCATAAGTCCTTAAGATCACATCTTTCGCGTCTTTAACCCTTTAGACATGCAGACCTTCGGACTTTCAGATCTTAAGACTTTTAGTCATTTAAACCTACATAACTTCAGACTTTCAGAACATAAGACCTTAAGATCACACCTCTCACATCTTTCACTCTTCAGACCTGCAGACCGTCAGACTTTCAGACTTTCAGACCTTAAGACTTTTAGTCATTCAGATCTTAATGACTTCAGACTTTCAGATTGGCAGATGTATAGACCTTTAGACCTATACATTTTTTAGACTTTGAAACTTTCAGACCTGCAGAAATTCAGACCATAAGACCTTAAGACCACATCTTCAGACTTTCAGACTTTAGGACTTCAGATTTTCTAATCTTTAGATCTTCATTCCTGAAAACCTTAAGACTGCAGATCATCCAACTTTCAGACTTCATGAATTCAGGCCTGCAGACCTTAAGTCTTTCAAGTCTTTAAACCCTCTTACTTCAAGATTGTCAAACCTTCAGACCTTTACATTTTCAGACATTCAGACCATCAGACTTTCAGACCATCAGACTTTCAGACTTTCAGACTTTCAAATAGACCTAGACTTGTTTTAGGATTTTCAGATTTACAAGCCTACAGATATTCAGACCTACAGACCTTTAATTATGTAGATATTAAGACCACTGACTTTTTAACCTTTAAAATTTGCAGATTTTAGTAGCTTAAGATTTTTAAATCTTCAGACTTTCAGATTTTTCAAACTTCTGATTTTTAAACTCTTATACATACATATTTTCAAACCACGCAGACAAAAAAATTTGGGACAAATGCTTCTCCATTATATAGACTGTGTGTGTGTGTGTGTTTGTGTGTGTGTGTGTGTGTTTGTGTGCATTTGCACATCTATGTCAGCAATGGGTGCACATTGCAGTAGATAAATGCATTAATAAGAAGGTGGATCAACAAATATTAATTACTATGCATGTTTAATATGTGTGTACTGTTGTACAGATATGTATGGGTGTTAAGAGGTTTGTGCAGAGCTGTGTTATTGATTATAACGGTACTAAAGTGTTATATGACAAGATTGACTGGAAATATCGGATCTGATATCAAAGGATGTCATGAGGTCAATCTGTGTGTGTGTGTGTGTGTGTGTGTGTGTGTGTTTGTCGGAGTGTGTCTGGCAGAGTGACCTGTGACACACACACACTCTCTCTCCTCCACTTCATCCTCTCTATCTGTGAACTTTGTCAGGAATGATAAAGGGAACACATGGACTTCACACACACACACACACACACTCTCTCTGACAGCAGTGGGAGGGACACAGTTGTCACTGTGGTAATGGAGGAGTTCACAGAGTGAGTCCAGGATGACTCTCTCTCTCCTCTGTTTCTCTCAGTGTCTCTCTCTCTCTCTCTCTCTCTCTCTCTCTCTCTCTCTCTCTCTCTCTCTCTCTCTCTCTCCCTGTATCTGGGTGTCTCTCGCTCGCTCTGACCCGAGCTGTTGGTCAGTGCAGCTCTGTAATGAAGCCCAAACACTTCTGAGGATTATTAGAGCAGCCGGTGAGGAACTGTCACCTTACAGGACCATGCAGACGCAGGTACACACACACACACACTCTTTAACACACAAGCGCAAACATGCATGCACACAAACACTTAAACACTAGTGCAAAAGAAAAGTGTCTGAACTTTTTCTTAAAGTTTGTGTGGTCTGTCTGTCGCTTGCCGTTGTGTGTCCAAACTTTAATGGCTGACCACATACACACACACACACACACACATATACACCTACCTACACACACACACACACACACACACACACACACTGTGTACTAATGCAGGACTAATGCTGAAACCGCTTCAGAACACTCAAAGTAGTGTATAGATCTGAAATCTGAATGCAGGCCGTTTAGTGTGTGTTATTTGGCAGTTGTGTGTGTGTGTGTGTGTGTGTGCGTGTGTGTGTGTGTTTGGTAGGAGTATGTTTATTCTCGGAGACCCGAAGGTGTAATCAGTCTATCGTCGTAACCTCTGTCCCGTCGTGTCCCTGCTGAGGTCAGCTAGGGGTCAGGATGCTTCAGCTCTGAGTAACTGCAGCTCTCTAACACACATACACACACACACACACGCACACACACACCACACACACACACACACACACTCATACTAATGTGTTTATGTTTTCAGTTTAAGTACCAGTGGAAAAATAAAACTTTCTCATTCAGTGTTTTATTTTTCTTTATTTCTGTATTTAATATATTTTCTACATTGTAGATTAATATTAAAGACTTTAAAATGATTAAGGGACTCATATAGAATTAGATAGTAAAGATTATAAAAGTGTTTTTCCTCCACATTAATCCCCTGATCTAAACCTGATGAACTGAGATGGTGATTTGAGGTGATTTAATTGGGATGAGCTGGAGCTTCACATTGTGAAGGAAAAGCAGCAGCTATTGTTCAGCACCTCCAGAAACTCCTTCCTTCAATCATTAGTACTGTGCTACAAGAGTGTTAGCACTGTTCAGGTTAGCTATGCTATGCTAAGCACAGTGCTAGTTTGGAAGTGTTAGCAATATGGTTGTACTAGCGTGAGTAAAGTCTAAATTCTACTGCTACGCCTACGCGTATACAGCAAAAGTGTGCTATGCAGTGGAGCATGTTTATACTTCTGCGTGCGTGTATCAGTGGCTCTGCGTCGCTCTGCAGTTTAAACTGTGAAGGCACGAGGCCCAGCGGACCAATCACAGCCGCGGCTGTTCGCGTAGTGCAAGGCGTAGTTACATTTCCAGAGAGGTACGCGTCAAACTACGGCGTAGGTTAGACGCAGAAGTAGAAATTGGCCTCAAGAGCTTTTGTTTAAGGTTCGGTAAAAAGGAGTTGATATGCATGAGACGAGTTAGATGCAGTGCAGGAGTTTAGCTGCCGACGGATGGACCGCTTGGCCTGATGGGAGGAAAGAGTTAAGAGCGAGAGAGAAATAGAGAGAGAGAGAGAGGGAGAGGGAGGTCTGGTCTGGTTTCAGTCTTTAGGTAATTGAAGCTTTATAAGCGATCAGCAGCTGAACAAGAGTCAAGCTCCTGGTATTTGGAGGAAAATTAGCCGTAGAGTCGAACAGCGTGCAGATGATACGTTTCTCCAGCGTACTTCCTGCCCATTCAGCACAGAACAGCCTGAACGAATGGTGGGGGGTTTGGTGGGGGGGTTAAGGCTGCGTGGGTGGCTGCTAATTGGTGAAATTTTCTCAGAGGGAATATCAAACAATTTATCTAAGCCTTGGCGTTGGTATTATTTATAATTTGCGTTAGCATTATAAACGCAGGGCTACAGTTACAGTGTGAGGTATTGAGGTCTTTGTTTGAGGTAAAGTGATCACTGCAGGTTGGCCGACTTTATCACTATTAGTGTTAATAGTGTTTAATAACTGTAATGCTCGTGAATTTTGTTGATTTTCCAGTTTAAGGGATTTTTGCATTGTATGGCAACAACAGCATAAAGAAATGTATAATGCATAAATCTATTATAACCATTAATATGGTTGTATTTTATAATTAGATCATTCCACACCACATTGTTTGGGCTGGTTGTGTGATGCACTCTTGTATATCGTCGCTGTCCAATGAAAACTTTACAGGAGGGAGATAAAACCTTATGTCTAAACAAATCTTTCAATGGAAGTCAATGCAAAAAGAGTTTATTTCAGGTCATTTTGAAGTTTTTCTATTAGCCCATTCATCAAGCAATTTTGGCACAGTGTAAAAGATAGTTTGTGTGTTCAAATTATATAGTGAACTAAAACTCAACAAAAATGGAGATACTTGTTTTTCATTGGACAGCAATGATATACATGTTTATAATGAGATTAATAGTTTTCATGTAGAAATGGACTTTTGCTATTTTTTAAAAATTCTTACATCATAATTGTATATTAATTGTATTTTGTAATTGAAATATAAATATACTACATGTACTACATGAAGCAACCACCAACCAGAAATACCACATGAAACATAGCAACCACCTGAAATATCACAGCAACTGCCTAAAAACCACCAGAAATACTACAGTAACCACTTTGCAATACCATTTGTAAGTTTAAAAAAAAACTTCTAATGTCCTGATTGTGTAAATATACTACAGCCAACCTATCATTTTGTGCTACCATAACAACCACTTTGAGCACTCACAAGAGACATCATAGCAACCACGTGAAATGTCTAGGAACTACACCCTTGCAACCAATAAGTAACACCAAAACAACCACCAACCAGATATACCACAGTAATCACCACCTAGCTACCACTAAAAAAATATAGCAACTACTTTTAATGCAATATCAATCACCTTGCAACACCAAAGCAACCGCCTACTAAAAAGAGTTTCACCATATTGATGATATTGCACCTAGTGGTTCCTTTGGTCCTGACCTCACTAATGCTGCTCTTGTTGCTGAATGCAATTGAATCTTTGACTGTAGAGACAGTTAGTCTGGCAAAAGCACACATTTCCATGTGTACATTAATTTTCACTTCACAGAAACCACCAGAAATACCACAGTAATCACTCTTTGCAATACAGTTGCAACCACCTAGCAAAAAGTTTCACTGTTTTGACCAACGTGCACTTACATTTTGTGCTTCCACAACAACCAATTGGCCACACTTGAGCACTTGACTCACATTAGACATCATAGCAACCACTTGACACATCATAGCAGCCACCTGCGATGCCTAGAAACGACACCCAACCTCAGTTTCATTTTTAACCACCTGCAATACCACAGAAACTGCCTAGAAACCACCAGAAATACTACAGTAACCACTTTGCAACACCATTGCAACCTCTATCAAAAATAGATTCACAGTATTGACCAACGTGCACCTACTGTAGCTCGTTGATTGCAGAAGGGACAATGATTATTTAATAGGTGTCTAAACCAGAAGTACCGCATGAGACATCATAGCAACCACCTAAAATACCACAGCAACTGCCTAGAACCCACCAGAAATACTACAGTAACCCCTTTGCAACACCGTTCCTAAGTTTTTAAATATTGATTGATGATTGTGTACATATACTACACCCAGCCCAGTTCACATGAGACATCATAGCAACCACCTCACATACTTTCGTCTTATATTAACGTGATGTATTTTAATGTACACTTCTTAATGAGTTCTTTTAAAGGCAGATTTATCTGGTGTCATGTCATGTTTCACTCGTTCTCAATTAGAAGGATTAGAAGAATACACACTTTCTGATGCTCTGACCTCCACCACGTTCCCTTACGACTATTGCTGATCACTTTCTCACATTCGTACGCTCGCGTACACTCGCGTACGCTCTCGGCACGGCCCTCCAGGGCTGTAGGTGAGAGTTATGCGGTGCTGGCGCTGTCCGGAGAGTGCCTGTCCACCATCTGGCCGAGGAATTCGCCGCCCCAGACAAAAGGCTTGGCAGAGGCAGCTCTTTGTCTGAAGCCTCCGTGCCTCCAGATAGCTATAAAACACCTGGACCAAATCAGCAGGTGACGGCAGAGCGAGAGAGAGAGAGAGAGAGGGAGCAGATCAGTCACAGCAGTGTCTTCTCCTCTATCCCTCCCTCCATCTCCTCGGGCAGCACCCCCCTCCTGCCCCCGTGCACCCCCCAACACCCCCCCCCAGCACTTTGAACAGAGCTTAAGTCTCAGGCCAGTTCGCCGGGCTGTCACTGGGCACGGATTGATCTTCGTCGGCAGATGCTTTGAGTAGAGTCCTCGGGGTCCTCACCGGCCCAGGCGAAAAAGAAAGGAGGAAAAAAGAGAGAGAGAGGCAAAGAGAGAGAGGTACACACACTCTCTCGCTCACACAGTACTCTCACGTCCAGCCTTTCGTCAAAGTCCAGCAACACAACCTCTGCAGCCCCCCCCGCCCCGCTTCCCCCCCCTCTTCGCCGACACACAGCACAGACATATGTGGCCCTACGTGTCGGCCATGTTAAACACGCTAGCTCTGAGCCACTGCTGCTAATTAACCCTGCTAGCTTCCCCCTGTGGCGTACACACACACTCACATACACACACCCACACACACACACACACTCATACACTCACACACCAAAAACACCACCCGTTCCGTTACCGTTCGCTCAGAAAACAAAAAAGACCACAAAATTGAAAACTCTGGAATATAATCATAAAAGTTATCCAAAAGCAGTGTGTAAGACTGGTGGAGGAGAACATGATGCCAAGATGCATGAAAAAAACTGTGATTAAAAACCAACCAGGGTTATTCCACCAAATACTGTAACAGTTTCTAAACTCTTAAAACTTTATGAATATGAACTTGTTTTCTTTGCATCTTTTTTTAATTATTTCAGTCATTTCTCATTTTCTGTAAATAAATGCTCTAAATGAGAATATTTTTATGTGGAATTTGGGAGAAATGTTGTCTGTAGTTTATAGAATAAAACAACAATGTTCATTTTACTCAAACATAAACCTATAAATAGCAAAATCAGAGAAACTGATTCAGAAACTAAAGTGATCTCTTCATTTTTTGCAAAGCTGTATGCATGCAAAGTGAATTTAACAGCAATTCGTTTTACGAACCTGAGAAAGAACATGATAACTGCATGTATAAAAGTTACTATAGTAAAATGATATCTCTACATCCAGAGTAAGAAACAATCTTTGTCTCTTTTTCCCCCCAAATATAAAAGACGAGTAAAAAAATCAGATTTCTAAATATTTTTACATAAAAAAACCCACTTTTGGATCCTGAAGCACCACTTGAGAAAGCCTGATCTATTATTAATCTATAATGGTATCTTTTCAAGTTATAATATGGACAAAGTTAATCAAAATAAAATGTGTGGGCATAACACAACATCCTTTAGTCCTAAACCTCACTAATTCTGATCTTGTTGCTGAATGCAATCAAATCCTCGACTGTAGACTGTAGAGCAGTTAATTTGGCAAAAGCACATATTTCCATGTGTAAATTAATTTCCACTGCCTAGAAATCACCAGTAATACTACAGTAACCACTTTGAAACACCATTGCAACCATTGCAATGCTTGAGGAGCCTTTTTACAGCTGAATTTTGTTGCTTTTTGACAATAAGGATCTACTTATGTATTATTTCAATTGGTCACTGGATGCAAAGTGACATTATCGACGATCAACATCCTTTAGTCCTGACCTCACTGATTCTGCTCTTGTTGCTGTATGCAATCAAATCCATGTGTAAATTAATTTCCACTGCCTAGAAACCACCATAAACACCACTTTGAAACACCATTGCAACAATTGCAATGCTTGAGGAGCCTTTTTACAGCTGGATTCTGTTGCAGTTTGTGCTATTTTGATTGGTCACTGGATGCAAAGTGACAATATGGACAAAATGAATCATAATAAAATGTTTGGAGATGCAAAAATTTGGTAATACAGTGTTTTTTGTGTGACAGCAACGATATAAATGATTAAACAAGCCGAGCCGATGACGTGGGGCTGGTTTGGATCAGAACAGCTGAGTCCCGTCCTCCCTCTCTGTAAACTTCCCAGCCGGGACATGAGTGTCTTTTATCCGGGGGAGGGACGAGGGAACACGCTTTGAGGAGATGCTCACTGCCAGGTGCTCTTCTTAACTGTAAATGACACTCAGAGAGAGAGAGGGAGGGCGAGAGAGGGAGGGAGAGAGAGAGAGAGATTGGGCAACAGCAGGATGAGTAGTAGTGTAAATATGTGTAATCACTGGTGCAGCGTGGGATTGTCACCCGCAGCCCTGCTTCACTTTACAGCGTCTGGACCCTGTGATGAGTGTCAGGCTTTTTCTGATGTTTCAGGGGCTTTTTATTACAGCAGACCCATTTATCAGCATGTGGTTTTCTCTTTAATACAACAAAAACTGAACATTTTAGTTTATTGCATTATAGTTTAGTGAAGTGGCACCTTCCTCCCACCTTCTGTCCTGTTTTGTAGCTCTAGCTGGAAACAAAAAGGGAAAATTTCACCTGGATCAGTCATTGTGTTCTTTCAGTTTGTACACCTTTTATGTATAATTTAATTAGAAAATCAGAAATGGATGGGGCTAATGGAGGTAAAAGCTAAAATGCTCCGTTTGCACTACTGAAACATTTAATATAGCTCTGTGTTGAGAACACAAGTACACATTTCAGTATAAAACTAATCAGACGTTTATATACTCTGATTTTCCTCAGTTGCTTCATTTGAAAGCGTTCATGCTGGACTCACTTTAAGTGCATATTCTCCTCTATAGAGATTCTATGGTTTGGCATCACTATGAAACGATGAAACGTGTTTCTAGTGTTTCCCACAGTGAGAAATCGTGTAATTTGTGACCCCGCTTCGTCGATCAATCATGTGATGCGATGCCCCAGCTGGTGATGCGATGCCCGGGCTGGTCTGCAGGAAGGGGAACGGGATCTGTCTCCTGGGGGCGAGGGCATGGCCTGTCCCAGATGCCCCCCTGCCCTTCACCCCCCCAAACACAGCGGCATGCAGTGTATAGCGGGACCAGGAATGAAGGCGTCCTGCCAAAACCATCTGAAACCCATCTGAGCTTCTCTTTTCATAACCCATTTACTACCTCACACTTTCACTCTGCTGCTTAAGACTTAGGTTCTCCACTGCATGGTGCCTACAATACTCAACTCTACTCAATTCTATTTAACTTAACTCTACTGTTCTTGAGTCTATTCATTTTGTGGTACTCATTTGTTTGCCACTACAACAATTTATTTTATCTAATTAACCCACCTACACTTTCCCCCTTTTACCAGTATGGCTCCCAATGCTGGAAGAGTAACACCTCCTCCAATATGGGTGAAGTCAAACTCCGCCTCTTTTCCAACTGCAACCAATCATTAGGGAGCATCACAAAAAGTATCGGATCCCCAGCTCTAGTACAGAACAGATGCCTGTGCCAGTAAGCATCATTAATAGAGAGCGTCACCTACTGTACCCACTCAGAGAGAGAGCATGTACAACTGTGCTATCTCAGACTCTGGCTGCTGATGGAGAAGCATTCGGGCCATGATTTTGGGTTATTGGTTTGCTACAAATTCTCAGTTTTGTGGTTTCTTGTTTACTTAGTTACTTATTTTGCCATTTTTCTTATTTCTCAGTTTCCATTTTGTTACTTAGTTCCTTATTTTAGATGTTTTTCCGATTACTTAATTAATCGGTTTTTCATTTTTGATTTTGTATACTTTGGATAATTATTTTGTTGTTTTTTTCCAATTTCTCAGTTTCTATTTTGGTTATTTAGTTACTTATTTTGTTGTTTTTCCAAATTCTTGGTTTCTTAGCATCGATTATTACCTTATTTTGTTGTTTTTCCGATTTCTCGGTTTCTCAGTTTCCATTTTGGTTACTTAGATACTTATTTTGTCATTTTTTTGGATTCTCAATTTCTCAATTTCTCAGTTTTGATTCTCAAATCATTTATGATTATATAAAGAAACATATTACAATTATGGGTCTAAAATGTGCTTTTAAAACCACATTTCATTCACATAGTGGAGGGATACATGCTGCAGGGTGTAGTGCAGCAGAAAGTAGTCCCCAAAGACATGCATATCATTAGACTAGTAGAAGACGCATGCTTTAGGCTTCTGTAGTGTGGCAAAAAAAAGTAGTCCCCAAAGGAAAAGGTGTTTGTTCAGATTTGCCACTATTTTCGAGACACGTGTAGGAGGACCAAAGGCTTTTTGAAGGAGTAACACTGAAGCATGTTTTTGTAACAGCATACAGGGTGAGAGAGGGTGAGAGAGAGAGAAAGCAAGAGAAACAGAGAAAGAGAGAGAGAGAAAAAGAGAGCATGTATTTTCACAGTGTCAGTGAAGACAGCTCAGCATGCGAGGTGTGCAGCAGCCTCACCCACCGCAACCCTGAGGAGGACTGATTAAAACTGCATGGGAACAAGGGTGGAGCGAGAGAGAGAGACAGAGAGAGAGAGAGAGAGAGAGAGAGAGAGAGAGAGAGACCCAGGGCCAACACTGTAAACATGCTCTCCTCCCTGAGTCCAGATCTCCAGACACTCACGCCCCATTATATAAATAAGAGCTCTTAAAAATTATAATTATGAATAATTTTACCAAACTAAAAACCTCTGGAATATAATCAAGAGGAAGATGGATGATCACAAACCATCAAATCACCAAACTGAACTGCTTGAATTTTTGCACCAGGAGTAAAGCAGCATAAAGTTATCCAAAAGCAGTGTGTAAGACTGGTGGAGGAGAACATGATGCCAAGATGCATGAAAAAAAACTGTGATTAAAAACAACCAGGGTTATTCCACCAAATATAATATGGAATAATTTTTGAGCTCTTAAAATCTCTTTATGAATATGAACTTGTTTTCTTTGCATTATTTGAGGTCTGAAAGCTCTGCATCTTTCAGCCATTTCTCATTTTCTGTAAATAAATGCTCTAAATGAGAATATTTTTATTTGTTATTTGGGAGAAATGTTGTCTGTAGTTTATAGAATAAAACAACAATGTTCATTTTACTCAAACATAAACCTATAAATAGCAAAATCAGAGAAACTGAATAATTTTTTCCAGAGCTTTATGGTGTTCCACATCTGCAATCAGTAAATGTGCACGAATTAGTAAAGTAGTTTAAAGGTTAGCATTAGCCATCTTCGCTCCTTATCTTTGTCTTTTGTCTTGTCTTTCTGCGGCGGTAGGTTTTATTTGTTTTATTTGTCACCTGGTTTCAATAGGGCCGTGATGTGAAGGCCCGGTCCGTGTCGGTGAAGCCGGGCCGGGTTTTATGACCCTGGCCACATACTTCTGGCAGGAAATTGACAGCGCAGCAGCGGCTAAAGCCATGGATGAGATAAGATCTCGTGGGTGGAAGACAGGACACGATGCTGCTGGTGTTAGCCAGAAACCTCATGTCGGCTCGGTGTGTGTGAGAGAGAGAGAGAGAGAGAGAAAGAAAAAGAAAGAGAGAGAAAAACAGAGAGAGAGAAACAGAGAGAGAGAGAGAGCGAGTGGGTGACTCCAGACTCCAGGGAGCTCATTTGAATCACTTTTGCTGAGGATGCGTTCGACTTCCTCTCGGCGCGTGTGAATATTTGTCGTCCTGATATTTTTGGGAGTGGGAGTTTGTGGGCGAGCGAGAGCCAGAATCTCAATCTCTCTTACTGGATGAGTCCGACGAGCATTTCTCTCTCCCTGCCAGATGTCTCTCTTTTTCTCCCTCTCGCTTTCTCTATCTCTGTCTATCTCTCTATCAGTCTCTCTCTTTATCTTCACTCTCCCTTTCCTCTGTCGTGCTCTCTCTCTCTCTCTCTCTCTCTGTGCTGCTGTCGGTTGCTCGTGTTTATATAAGCAGGGTTGGGACAGGGTCCTCAGCCAAAAACAACATCCATTAGCCCTGCAGCCTCAGCTAAACAACAGCCGGCCGGCCAGCCGGCCGAGACACTGCACTGTACACTGCACTGTACAGTCCATAAGACACTCCAGTGTACACTCCATAAGACACGCCACTGTACACTGCAATGTATACTCCATAAGATACTCTGCAGGACACTTCGCAGGACACTGCACCATAAAGTTCACTGTACACTCCATACACTGTAAAAAGTGTAGCCCTGCTCAAATTAAAAAAATTGATGTCCATTTGTTGCATCTAAACTATTTGACTTCACTCAATCTAAATAAAGTCAATTGTTACAACCTGATTATTTTATTTTGACATAAACCATATTACTTCACTCGACCCAATATTAATTATTCACCTTGATCCAAGTTAAATTCTTTACATTTCAGTTTCGGAACCAAACTAATACATTTAAATTGAACCGAACTTAAAAAAAAAAAAAACGGCAGCATATTCAGAAGTTCCAGAAGTTACTGTGGCGTGGAAGAGGACGGATTACCAGCGAGATTCGTTTCAGTGCTCTCTTGCTCTTTTTATTTTGCTCTGAGGAGGACACTAAGAGCTGGTATTACATGGGATTCCACTTTTGAAAGTGAAACTAACTAAAGCTCCAACGCAGCTAACCCCACTCCCACACACAGAAAACACACAAAGGGTGAGGCACTTACACAAAACAACCACATAACTGATAACTACATGAATAATACTAGAACAGTGATAATAAAACATGACATGAAACTCTGGGATAAACAGTAACATAAACACGCAGAAAAACACCCACTTCCCCCAACAGGGTGAGCTCCCATAATTCCTTCCGCCCCCCCTCCAGTCCCGACGCCACAATACCATAAGCATGCGTTGCTATCTCGCGAGCGCGTTCAGGCACTTTCTCCCTCTCTCATTCTCTCTCTCGCGAGCGCGTTCAGGCACTTTCTCCCTCTCTCCCTCAGTGCCCTGAGCACTTCTCTACAACTTCTCCCGTGCTCCACAGTGCGCATGCGCAATTCATGTTTGATTCAAATTAAAAATATTACATCCTTATCTCTTTTCTTCGAGTATGATTTCAGTGGAACCAAAACATTTGGTTTATTTCCTTCAGAATTGTAATTAATTTAGTCTGAATCAAAATTGACACATCAAAATTCAAAAAGGTTGAGTTTCACAATAAAGTCAATAATTGTACTATGTGTTCAATCATATTTATTAGCTTGAATGAACAGCTCCATGCTTCACTTTTTACAGTGTAGGACACTCCACTGTACACTGCACTGTACACTCCATAAAACACTCCGCAGGGCACTCTGCCGGACACTCTACAGGATACTTTACTGTACACCTCACTGTACACTCCATAAGACACTCCGCAGGGCACTCTGCCGGACACTCCACTGCACACTTCACTGTATACTACAATGTACACTGTACAGTCCACTGTACCAGATACTTCACCATGAACTCCACAATATACTCTATTATACTGCATTGGACAATTGGACACTAGAAACTGCAGTTTATCCATCACTGTACACTGCAATACATGGCACTAGACATGAGCTGGGCACTGGACACTACACTAAACACTGTATTGGGCACCCCACACTTCACTAGACACTGTACTGGGCATTAGACACTGTATTGAGCACTGGAACTTTACTAGTCACTGTACTGGGCACTGGAATGTTCACTAAATACTGTACTGGGCACTGGACACTTCACTAGTCACTGTCCTGGGCACTAGAATCTTCACTAAACACTGTATTGGGCACCCCACACTTCACTAGACACTGTACTGGGCATTAGACACTGTAATGAGCACTGGAACTTTACTAGTCACTGTCCTGGGCACTAGAATCTTCACTAAATACTGTACTGGGCACTGGAATCATCAGTAGACACTGTACTGTGCACTGGAATCTTCACTAGATACTGTACTGGGCACTGTACACTCCACTAGATACTGTACTGGGCACTGGAATCTTCACTAGACACTGTACTGGGCACTGGAATCTTCACTAGACACTGTACTGGGCACTGGACACTCCACTAGACACTGTACTGGGCACTGGAATCTTCACTAGATACTGTACTGGGCACTGGAATCTTCACTAGACACTGTACTGGGCACTGGAATCTTCACTAGACACTGTACTGGGCACTGGACACTGGATTTAGATACACAGTTAGCGTCATGCTAAAATCGGTAGTCATAAGCTTACAGTATACGGCTGCAGATCTACAGTAATAAAGTGTACGACGGCAGCGCTTCGTTAGCAGGCAGACGTGGCCCTGCTCTAATACAGCTCTGTAATTAAAGCCTCGTTGGCATGGCAGCTGCTCTAATTGCTTAATTACCTCGTTAAGTATCTCGTCACCTGTAAATGGGCTCTGATATTTCTATTTCCTGTTAGCGGCGCGGTTTCTGCTGCAGCTGAGCAGAGAACCGGGCGGCGCTGATCCAGCCTGACCTGTACGTTCTGTCTGAACAACAGCGGCTATTATGGGATGTAAACGAGCCGCAGTGCCAGTTCTAACAAGTGAGAACGGAAATAAACTGTTTAAATAGAGCTCATACTAACACACTGGACACACTGTGTAAACACACACACACACACATAACACACACACACATTTACAATTGTTAAAAATTCAAAAAGTATGAATTTTTATGAGTAAATTCTTTTTGTTTTAAAAAGTTACAAATTAGTTACAAAATTGCTATATATGTAAGGCTTGTTTATTTTTAAATCATATTATAATAATTATATTACATAATAACTTTATAATATTACACAGAATTAAGTTAGGCTTTGTGTTAATTTAGTATTATGTGATTAACACCTATTATAAATGAATAAAAGCTAACCTTAGAGCAAAGAGACATTTTAATTTATATTTTATCAATATGTATACTGTGTTAAGTGTATACTCTGTTTTTTTAGTTCAAATAATACACAATTATAATATTATATTGTTCTTGCTTAAATCTATATAAATATTATACTTTAATTAAATTTAAAATGTTATGTTTTAGTGTTTGTAGTAGATTTGCCCAAAGCAGTGCAAAATGTATAATCATTATAAAGAAAAATTATATCATATGTTATTAAATGATAATAAGTGTATAACCTGAATTAATTGAAATGACACAATTTGTAATAACAAAAATTAAATGACAAGGTTAAAAGAGTTGAAAAAAAACAAACAGATTCTTTTGTTACTGGAATTATGTGTGACTATAACTATGCAACAATCAACTATAATAAATATAATAAAGTATAATTTTATTAAATTATAAATGTATAATTTATTTTACATGTATTAAATATGAGTTTTAAAAAACGCACTGAAGGAAACAGAGCAAGTGGTGGACTGGAACTCACTGGTCCACACTGAATATTACTGTAATTATTGAGTTCAGCCTCATTATGTAATTACAGCCTATTATATAATAATCAGAGCTAAATATGGAGGAGACAGACGGTAGCGCCGGTGCTTTAAGGGTTAAAGATGAGTTTTATCAGACAATAGCTCGGACACTTAACCCCCTCAGCGCTAAAAGCTTTCGGGGTCAGCGCCGGGTCAGCGGCAGCGCCGGGTAATGGCGGCTCTGTCAAAACAACGGCAAATTTCAAATGGTGGGGAAACGGCAGCAGACAGGCCGGGTTTCAGGTGTGTGTGAGTGTGTGTTAGTGTGTGTGTGTGTGTGTGAGAGAGTGTGAGGAAGCTAAATGGCTCTGCATCAATATGACATGAGTCAGAAAGAGGAACAGGCCTGTATGACAGGAGGCGCTAGGCTAATCATTAGCACTGCGCTGTGCTCTGTACGTACGTTCACACACTACATTCTAAATAACCAGCGCTATCAAAATTAACCCATTAATGCCTGTGATTAATCTGAAACTTTAATACATTTTCATCCCATTTTCACCCCAATTTACACGGCCAATAACCCAACCCACTCATTCACTAGTGATGCTCCAGCACCAGCACACGCCTCCTCCAATACATGTGAAGTCAGACTCCGCCTCTTTTTGAGATGCTTCTGATGCTGTAGCATTACCGAGTAGCATCACAGCGCTAACGCTCGGAGAAAAAAAGCACAGCGACTCTGTGGTTCTGATACAGCAGCTCACAGACGCAGCCTCGTGCTGATCCACATCACCCTAGGAGTGATGAATAGGGGAAAGAGAGAGTGCCATCTACTGTACTGTACCCACCCAGAGAGAGCAAGGACAACTGTGCTCTCTCAGGGCTCCGGCAGCTGATGGCAAGCTGCATGACCAGGATTTGAATCAGCGATCTCCCGATTGTAGTGGCAGTGCTTTAGACTGCTCATGTTTTTTTTTTTTTATCTACAGAGGCTGAAGAGTGTTCAGAAGGTAGATTACCAGCTTTAAAGAATTCAGGCTTTCAGTTAACAGCTGTGCTGAACTCATCAAGAGTTAATTACTTGTTCATTTCTTGCCTCTTAATGTTAAAGTTAAAGTAAAGTAGAGGTAGAGTTACAGGTATACAGTGAATAGTGAATATTTGAGTAATGTTCTAGATAGATAGATAGATAGATAGATAGATAGATAGATAGATAGATAGATAGATAGATAGATAGATAGATAGATAGATAGGTAGATAGGTAGGTAGATAGATAGATAGATAGATAGATAGATAGATAGATAGATAGATAGATAGATAGATAGATAGATAGATAGATAGATAGATAGATAGATAGATAGATAGATAGATAGATTAAATTTAAAAAGAATAATTTCAGGAACTTTGAAAGTATTCTGAAGTGCAGTTGCAAAAAAAGACCATCAAAAAACTTTATAATGATGGAACTGGCACTCATCAGGTCCATGCCAGGATAAGTTCATCAGAGTTTCCAGCCTCAGAAACCAGAAGTTAACAATCAGCTCCCCAGATAAGAGTATCTAAATACTTCACAGAGTATTTAGGTTTGTTTAACACTGTTTTTAATTTACTACATGATTCCTTATGTGTTCCTTCATAATGTGATAGATCACTTCAGTATTAAATATGCATTGCTGATGTATCATTTTATATATTTTTAAAAGTGCATGAGTTTGTGTAACATGGAATAATTAAGAATATATTTTGAGAATGCATACGCATTGAGAATAATTTGTGTTTTATTAGTTCTATAGTGTTAAGTGTGAATTAAATGGGTGTGTATTGAGTGCATATATGTGTGTGTAAATGCGTGTGTTAAAGGTGTGTGTGTGTTATATGTGTTCTCAGGCCATTCGCTGTACTCTGGTGAACTGCACCTGTGAGTGCTTTCAGCCGGGGAAGATCCACCTGAGGACCTGCGATCAGTGCAAACACGGATGGGTCGCTCACGGTGAGTGTGTGTGTGTGTGTGTGTGAGAATAGTATTGCTGGTGATGTAATCAGGTTTACTGTGACATTTTTCGTATTAATGTGTAATAATTAGTTTAAAGCTCAATAATAACAATAACAATAACAATAATAATAATAATAATAATAATAATAATAATAATAATAATAATAGAGTGAAATATGAGAGAATATGGGTTTTAAAGTAAAGTTTTCTTTCTTTAAACTTTCTCTCTCTCTTATCTTTTGATCCACCATGATCCTCTCTCTCTCTCTCTCTTTTTCTCTTACTGTCTCATTCTCTCTCTCTCTCTCTCTCTCTCTCTCTCTCTCTTTCTCTTTATCCCCTCAGCGCTTTTGAAGTTATGACCCCCTCATAAAACAACCTGTTTAGCTTCTCTCTCTCTCTTTTATCTCTTTCTCTATTCTCTCTCTCTCTCTCTCTCTCTCTCTCTCTCTCTCTCTCTCTCTCTCTTCTGTCCACTCGTTTGTCCCTCGTTCGCTGCTCCTGGCAGAACCTCTGACACACACTCTGTCATGTTTTATTGTGCCGGTGTCGGCAAAACCTCCGTCAGCGCAAAGCACACACACACACACACACACACACACACACAAAGCCAGGTGTCACACTCACAGTGGGCGAGCGAGAGTCAGAAACTGAGAGAGAGAGAGAGAGAGATAGAGTTTAAACTACAGCTGTTTGGTATAAACTGTATATCAGAATATAATCTCTATGTAATTTACTGTATATAAACATATTTAGACATATAATAATTTTGGAGCGTTTCTATTGGTCCATTCATCACGAAATTAACTAACACATTATGAAAGAGACTGGAATACGACAAAAAAATGCAGATACTAAGTGAATAAGTCTGATCATCATAATTAATAGTGATAAATCAATTGTGGGTTGTCATATTGATAACTGATTAATTACTAAAGTTTGTTCAAGGCTTGATTTACTTTATTTTATATTTTATTTGTAGTATTGTCAGTAAAATCAATAAAGTAATTATTATTTATTTTCTATAGTTTTATAGTCAACTATGTTAATAATATTTTGGGTACTGAAAATTGAAAAGTAAACTATTTATTAAAGTATAAAGAGAGAGAAACTAATTGAGAGAGAAAAAAATAGTAAAAGGAAGAGAGAAAGAGAAATGGATGAGAAATAAGAAAAATATGCAGATAGAGAAAGAGTAAAAAATAAAAGATGGAAAGTTTTAAGTGGAGGACGAATCACCTGCAAGACTGAATCCTGATCTCACAGCAGATTAAGAGAACGAGTGAGACAGAGAGAGAGAGGGAGAGAGAGACTAAAAAAGACAAAAAGAGTAAAAAAGAAGTACAAGAGAAGGAAAGAGAAAGAGAACTAAATATTGTCTAATCGCGAGAGATAAAAGAGATAGAAGAAAGAAACAAAAAGAGAAAGATGGATGAGAAATAATAGAAATACATTCGTAGATAGATAGATAGATAGATGGATAGATAGAGTAGAAAATAAAAGAAGGAAAGCAAATAAAGAGAGAAAGAGAGAGTAAAAAAGAAAAAGAAGTGTGAGATAAAAGAAAGAGAAAAAAGAAAAGAACACAAACACACATTCTCTAATCGAGAGAGATAAAAGACATCAAATAAAGAAAGAGAAAGAGAAAGATGAATGACTCATAGATAGATAGATAGATAGGAAAGAAGGAGGAGGACGACTGATCATCATAAGTTAAAAGTAAGAGAGAAATAAAAGACACTAAGACATTCTCTAATCATGAGATAAAAGACATAAAATAAAGACAGAAAAAGAGAAAGATGGATGAAAAATAAGAAAAATTCATTCATAGACACATAGTGTGATATAAATATATAAATATATATAGTAGAAAATGAAGTAAAGAAGGAAAGAAAGAGAAGGATAACTGATCATCATAAGTAATAGTGATAAATCCATACTGCAAATCTAATCTTGCATTTTTATTTTATGTATTTATATATATTTATATATATATATATATATATATATATATATATATATATATATATATATATATATATATATATATATATATTGTGTGTGTATATGTGTGTATGGTGTGTGTGTGTGTGTGTGTGTATCACCTGCAGCTCTGGATAAGCTGAGTACGCAGCACCTGTATCACCCGACGCAGGTGGAGATCGTGCAGTGTAACGTGGTGTTTGATATCAGCAGCCTGATGCTGTACGGGACACAGGCCGTCCCCGTCCGACTCAAGATCCTGCTGGACCGTCTCTTCAGCGTCCTGAAGCAGGACGAGGTCCTGCACATCCTGCACGGCCTGGGCTGGACCCTCCGAGACTACGTCAGGGGATACATACTGCAGGTAGGACACACACACACACACACACACACACACACACACACTCGTACATACGCTCGTACATACGCTCGTACATACGCTCGTACATTAAACACTGGACAAATGGACATATATACAGATTATAATATATAATTATTTCTATGGACATACAGTATTTTCTATGTGCATTTCTAACTCTGTATACAAACACACAGTTTTTAATATTTATTA
>NC_064414.1:55642500-55645000 GCF_023375975.1 Astyanax mexicanus
CAGATGGAATTCCTATCAGTCTGGGCCTCTCTCTCTCTCTCTGTCTCTCTCTCTCTCTCTCTCTCTCTCTCTGTCTCTCTCTCTCAGTGAAAGCAGGAGGAGGGAGGAATAAAGGAATAAAGGAGGAGAGGAGGAAGGGAAAGTCTCTCCTCCACCACATGTGGAACTGGCTCTGGCTGAGCGACGTTCGCAGTAATGTTCTTGTCCTTGTAGAACATTCTGCTTCCTCTGCCGTGTTTTTTTTTTTTTTCTTTACAAGATGTGGTTTCCCCGACTCTGACGAAGGTTCCAGTCGGGCCAGATGGAACCGCTGAGCAGCCGGGCCGGGCCGGGCCGGGCGGAGCGTAGACTAAACCCGGGCTGCAGCGAGAGAGCGCTGTTATTACAGTCGTATAATGAGTCAAGTAGGAGGAAAAATATTAATTTAGTAAAACACGGCTTCTGAAAAAGCTCCGCAGCTCCAGAGCAGATCTGATATTTTAAAGTTCTGTCCAGCAGCTGGTGAAATTTTCAGAAAAAGTGCAACAAAAAAAAGGCAGAAATAAGAAAACTATATAAAAAAAGCATCTAGTATAAATAGTGCTGAAACTTTGCTGGTTGCTGTTGTGGTGTTGCAGGTGGTTGCTGTGTGGATTCTACAAAAATATGAATGAAAGTAAATCACAGCTTCCGAAAATCTGCTCCAGCTCAACACTGCATGGTTAAATTGAGTGGTTGCAGAAAGAGTGCAACAAAAGCTGGATTAAACATACAAGAGGTGGTTGCATGGATGTTCAAAGTGGTTGCTATGGTTGCTACTTCCATTAATATGATTTGCCTTCCCAGGATGGTTTATATATATAACCATGATTGATGTTTTACAGTATTGTCCACCAGCAGAAAGAAAATAACTTGAGTTAAACATACAAATAGTGATGGAACCAGGGTGGTTGCATGGGTGTTCAGTGTGGTTGTCAAGAAGCTGCTTTGGTATGCTATGATCTTCTGAATTGCCATTAATAAGAGTCTCAAAAATATAGTTAATATGACATACCACACTTTGGTATACTAGGTGGTTATGAGGATGATGTTTATTATTCAGTGTACAGTGTTTATCTGTGGTCGCTTGGTCCTATGCATCTTGTGGTGGTTGCTTTGGTATCCCAGGTGGTTTTGAGGATGTAAGTAAAGGCTTTAAAAAAGGTTAGGAAAAGTTATTTGATGTTGTTTCTAGTGGTTACTGTGGGCTCTGTACGAGTTGATCAGGTGCCTTTTGCTGGTTGTTGTGTGATTCAGGGTGGTTGCTATGGTGTTTAAGGTGGATGCTACAACATTCCTCAAAAGTTGTTGATGCTTGTTATGGAGCTGCTGAATACTTGCTGTGCAGTATTTGATTTTTTAAGGTGGTTACCTGGTGATTACTGTGTAATTTAAGGTGGTCGCTTTGGTATCCCACTTCTGGCGTAAGCTATTTTTCCTCTCTCACTCTTCTCTCTCTCTCTCTCTCTTTTTCTCTGTCGTTTGCAGGAATGTTCATGTCCTTGTAGAACATTGCTCTTCCACTGACGTGTTTTCTTTTATTTTTTTGCGGTTTCTCCAACTCCGACCAAGGTTTCAGGAGAGCCAGATGGAACCGCTACCCCTCCTTTCTCTCTCTCTCACTCTCTCACTCTCTCTCTCTCTCGTCTACTCGTTCTCTCTCACTTTCTCTCATTCTGTCTCATTCTCTCTTCCTCTCTCATTCTCTTTCTTTTTCATTTTCTTTCTTTCTCTCATTCTTGTTCTCTTTCTTGCTCTCTCTCATTGTCTCTAATTTTATTTCTCTCTCTCTCGTTCTCTTTTTCTCTCTCTCTCTCTCTCGTTCACTCATTCTCTGTCTCTCTCTCTCTCTCTCTGTCTCTCTCTCTCTCTCTCTCTCTCTCTCTCTCTCTCTCTCTCTCTCTCTCTCGCGCCCCTCTCCTCTCCTCTAGCTCCCTCAGGGACAGTTCAGGGCTCCTGCAGTACAATGGGTCTATTTTATTGAAATAAAGCTGCCATCTGGCCGCAGTGTGCCCGAGCTCTCGCGCTCTCGCGCCCGTCGCGCAGGAATGTGCAGGGGGCAGAACCCGCCGCGATTATTCGCTTAACCAAGGATGTCCTCTGGCCAAAACGACATGATTTGATTAAGAGAGGAGGAGGAAAAGTAAGCCACCACAAAGCTGCACACTCTTACACACTCTCTCACACACACACTCTCTCACACACACACACTCTCACACACACACTCGCGCACACACACAGTAGCGCTGAGATTATTACACACAGATCTCTGGGAAGGAGAGTTCAGACTGAGTCGGGTCAGAGCTGAACCTGGGTGGCGCTTTTTTACTGCAGAACCGCAGAGAGCAAAACACAACAGCACACCCAGAACCATGCAGCACTAATTACACAATCACACAACCTCACAACCACACAACCTCACAACAACACAACCTCACAACCTCACAATCACACAATCACATAATACACAAACACACAGCCA
>NC_064414.1:55650000-55667500 GCF_023375975.1 Astyanax mexicanus
TATTTGACTAATGTTCGAATCCAGGTTATGAGAAGAAACAAATACTCAACTCAACTCAATCTGAAAAGAAGAAGGATCCTCAGAGCAGTCACAGTAAAGACCATGAAAAATGTTTTAATGATGGAACTGGCACTCATCAGGACCGGCCCAGGAAAGAAAAGGAAGAGCGAGAGTTTCCTCTGTTGTACAGGATGAGTTGATCAGAGTTACCAGCCTCAGAAACCACAAGTTTTTTGGTTTGTTTAACACTGTTTCTAAGTTACTACATGATTCATAATGTGTTCCTTCATAGTCTGGATCACTTTAATATTAATTTACTGAATGTGTTATGTGTGTGTGTTATGTGTATGTGTGTGTTATATGTGTGTGTGTTATGGAGTGTTTGTCGGGGTGTTCTGGATGACACTCCTGTGTGGGCCGGCTGAGTGTGGGTTCTCACCGCGGCGGTGTTATAACGGGCAGAGCTCACACACCAAGAGCTTCATATTAGTGTTTCAGAGCCAAATCCACCGACCCTCGCTCCAATCCCCCACTCAGCTCCAAATACACTCAAGCTGGGGCGCAGGGTTAGCGGCGGGTTACGCTGTATGAAGGAATTTGGGGAGTAATTCCACTTATATTGGATTTGGAGCACTCCCCACTCTGCCATAGCAGCGGCCGGTCACCTTCCGGCATGAGGAGAGAGAGAGAGAGAGAAAGAGAGAGAGAGAGAGATGATGAAAGAGAGAGAGAGGGTTATTAAAGTGAGTGTCTGTCAGTTTGAGCTATTATAGCAACTTTTCAGTATAATAATCAACGTCCTCATTTTACCAAAATACATTTATTTACTAAGCTTGCTTTAACAAGCCACTGGAAACAGAGGACGTGTCCCAAACCACACAAAACACAAACCACCACACTAAATAGGGTGTATAAATAAATAGTGCACCACAATAAGAAGTGTGTTCATTATCTTCGTGAGCAAAAGTATAAAAGTAAAGTGCTAGAACAGCAAATTGTAGATGGATTTTAATGGAAGATTATTATTAAAGAAAATATTGAAATATTTGGAGAAATGTTCAAGTTTTGCATTTACTGTTATAGTTAAATTAATGTAATTTTAAATTAAACATTAATGGAAAATAATAAAATAATAAAAACAGTAGTGCAGAGTGCAGATCTGCAGGTGCTGAATCTAGGCCACTGGACACATCTGTACACACACACACACACACACACACACACACAGCTCAAATGTTCTATACTGTGCACTATATAGGCATGAAAAGATTTTTGCTGGATTGCTGTGAGGATTTGATTGCATTCAGCAACAAGAGCGGCATTAGTGAATTTGGCATTTGGCGCTGTCTGTATTGTCAACTGTGTGTGTGTGCATTTGCACATATGTGTCAGCAGCAATGGGTGCAACGTAATGTGTGTGTGTGTGTGTGTGTGTGGTGTGTGTGTGTGTGTTTTGCATGGTGCGGGTCCAGATCTGTCTGAAGCGAAAACCAACAAAACACGAGCGAGTAACTAAACACAGCACTGCACTTCATTACTGCTAATGCCAGAGTACACACTCCCACCGCCACCACGGTGTGTGTGTAAGTGTGTGTATGTGTGCAAGAGTGTGTGTGAGAGTGTGTGTGTGTGGTACAGAGAGTGTAATGTAAATATATGTTAGCAGAGTTATTTTACCCTTTCACACACTGTATCAGAAGTGATGCTCAGAATATAGATCTCATTTTTCAAAGTTGACACTGACTCTAAAAAACTTACTCTTATACTATCTCTAATATTAATGCTGACTCTGACTTTATATTTATTCTAATGTTAATACTGATGCTCATAATAATAGTAACCCTAATGTTTATACTGACTCTAATAATAATGCTGACTCTAATATTAATACTGACTCTAATATTAATGCTGACTCTAATATTAATGCTGACTCTAATATTAATACTGACTCTAATAATAATGCTGACTCTAATATTAATACTGACTCTAATATTAATGCTGACTCTAATATTAATACTGACTCTAATAATAATGCTGACTCTAATATTAATACTGACTCTAATATTAATGCTGACTCTATTATTAATGCTGACTCTGACTTTATACTGATTCTAATGTCAATACTGATTCTTATAGTAATAGTAACACTAATGTTTATACTGACTCTAATAATAATGCTGACTCTAATTTTAATGCTGACTCTGACGTTATACTGATTGTAATGTTAATACTGACACAAATATTATTATTGACTCTAATATTAATACTGACTCTGATTTTTTTACTGATTCTAATATTAACACTGACTCTAATAGTGATAGTAAAAAATATGTTAATAAAGACTCTAATATTAATATTGACTCTAATATTAATGCTGACGCTGATTTTTTACTGATTTTAAAATTAGCACTGACTCTAACAGTAATAGTAACACTAAGTCTCGTACTAATACTAACTTTAATACTAACCCTGACTCATTTTTAAACTGACTAATACTAATTCTGACTCTTTTTTATTCTAATATTAATACTGATTCAAATAGTGAATGGTGAAGCTGACTCAAGTGTAAATACTAACTCTACTATTTCATAATAGAAAGAGAGTTAGAAGAAAAGGAAAGAGTGGTACAGAGGATAGTGGGATGAGAGAAAGAGAGAAAGAGATTTAGAGAGAGAAATAGAGAGAGGGAGGCAGAGAGAGAGAGAAAGAGAGAGAGAGATTTAGAGAGAGACAGAGAGATAGAGAGAGAGATTTAGAGAGAGAAATAGAGAGAGGGAGGCAGAGAGAGAGAGAAAGAGAGAAAGAGATTTAGAGAGAGACAGAGAGATAGAGAGAAAGAGATTTAGAGAGAGAAATAGAGAGAGGGAGGCAGAGAGAGAGAGAAAGAGAGAGAGAGATTTATCTGCAGCTCCTCCATCATCTGTATGAAAGCTCTGAATGGGAGATGAGGCTAAAGCAGCGCTAATGTGTTTGTGGCTAACGCAGGTTACGGTAAGCGGGCGTGGTGTTTCCCATACTGGAGGAGTATTATGGGATGCTTTATGTTATCAGAGTGAGTCCTGTGAGATATAGGGAGGGGAGGGAGGGGCGGAGTCAGCCTGAGTGACACTAAGATGTTTAAGAGAAAGCTCAGAGTTATCTCCAGAGTCAGAGTTATCTCCAGAGTCAGAGTTATCTCCAGAGTCAGCTCCAAGTTAGTTTAGAGTTACCTCTGGGTTAACTTAACGTTTATTCAATGTGATTTAAGGGTCAGAGCTAAATTAACTTTGAGTTAGCTCCGAGTCAGCTCAGAGTAAGTTCAGAGTTAGCTCCGAGTCAGCTCAGAGTAAGTTCAGAGTTAGCTCAGAGTCAGCTTAGAGTAAGTTCAGAGTTAGCTCCGAGTCAGCTTAGAGTAAGTTCAGAGTTAGCTACAGATCATCTCAGAGTAAGCTCCAAGTCATCTCAGAGTAAGTTCAGAGTTAGCTCCGAGTCAGCTCAGAGTAAGTTCAGAGTTAGCTCCGAGTCAGCTCAGAGTAAGTTCAGAGTTAGCTACAGATCATCTCAGAGTAAGCTCCAAGTCATCTCAGAGTAAGTTCAGAGTTAGCTCCGAGTCAGCTCAGAGTAAGTTCAGAGTTAGCTCAGAGTCAGTTCAGAGTTAGCTCCGAGTCAGCTCAGAGTAAGTTCAGAGTTAGCTCCGAGTCAGCTTAGAGTAAGTTCAGAGTTAGCTACAGATCATCTCAGAGTAAGCTCCAAGTCATCTCAGAGTAAGTTCAGAGTTAGCTCCGAGTCAGCTTAGAGTAAGTTCAGAGTTAGCTCAGAGTTGCCTTAGAATAAGCTCCAAGTCAGCTCAGAAAAAGATTCAAGTCAGTTTAGAGTAAACTCCAAGTAACCCCAGAGTAAAGTTTGAGTAATCTCAGAGTAATCTCCAGTCAGCTCATTATTACCTCAGTATATTATTTCTCACGGTTTCTCGTTCTCACTTGCTTATTTTCTCATTCTCATTCCTCACCTTTGTTTATTTGTTTCTTTGTTTCTTTGTTTCTTTCTTTGTTTCTTTCTTTCTTTCTTTCTTTCTTTCTTTCTTTCTTTGTCTCTCATACACTCAATCTCTCTCTCTCTCTCTTTCTCCCCTAAGTAACTTCAAAGCCTCTCGGCCGATCCTGCAGGTTTAACCCAGCAGCCACTGAGATTTCACTGCTGCTGCCCAATACCACTGTACTCTCTCTCTCTCTCTCTCTCTCTCTCTCTCTCTCTCTCTCTCTCTCTCTCTCTGTCTCTCTTCATCCTCCCCTTCATCCCTGCAGTACAGGATCCATACAGAAGTAGAAAAGTGTCCCGTTTCCTGTGTCTCCGTGTCTGTAATTACAATGAAAGGGAATATTCTGTCCGTCTCAATAATTCACATTTACCTTTAATGACAACGGCTCCTGTACCGCCCGCCGCTCCAGCTCCCCCGCCTGCCCCTGCCAGCCCCTGCCCGCCATGCCGTACCGCACCCGCCCGCCCGCCTCCTCCCTCTCCCCCTGCCCGCATTTGACTTTCCCTTTTTTCCCGGCGCTCCGGCCTTGGGAATTCCCAGCCCGTGGTTGGGTTTGTGCCGGGTTTGGGCCGAGGCTGCATGGTTAATGGCGGCAGGGGAAGCCGGCACTCCCGGCTGGAGATGTCGGCGCCGCTCCCCTCGGCCTCGTCTTCAAAGAGGGCATGGGGCATGTTTTAATTACCTCCTCAAACAGAATCCCATCCATTCTTCTCCTCTGTTTCTCCTTCTTCTTCTTCTTCTTCTTCGATCTCTCGTTCCCCCCTCCCCCCCCCGGCCGGCCGCGCTCCTCTACCTCCTCTTCCTCCCGGTGGCGGAGATGATGCCGGGTGAGGGAGGAAATGGAGGGTCGTGCGAGGAGCGTCTGTCACTGAGCGGCGGGTTGATGCAGAGGGGAAATTGAATTTTTCTTCAAGGTCAGCGACATTAAGGACGGCGGGAATTTGCTGAGATTCCGCTCCTTGAAGTCGCTGGACTGAATCAGCCGGCGGCGTATCGACCCGTCACCCGGCTCCGAGCGCCGGGGCCTGCCTGCCCGGCCGAGCGGCAGGTGGTAGAGGCAGGGAGAGCGGCTGGAGCTGATACACTCGTATGAGCAGTGGCAGCACCTCACACCTACAGATCTGATCACATAGGAAATTCATTATTCTCATATAATATACAGCACAATACAGTTAGTAATAATTTAAATAAAAATAAAAATAAATTACATATCATTTCTTCATTGTTCAACAAAGCATATTAATTAAATAATAGTTAAACAGATATAAAATGCTTTAATTGGAAAAGTTCATTAGCTTTTACATTTTACAAAAAGTTTCATTTTTTTAAACATTATTATTTTTTATATTTCTGGATGTTCAGTTTCATTATAGTAGAACGTTATACTGATAATTAATGTTTATAGCACCTTATTATAAATAATAGTCTTACTATTCAATATTAATATGTAATATTAATTTTACTTTAATTGTTAATATTTATTGTTATGATAATTGAGGTAGAATTCTTTCTTTAATGGATGTTAATTTTAGTAAAAAAAAAGGAAGCTTTTTTAAAATATTAATTCATAAAAATTTATTCTGAACATTAATCTTTAGTAGATAATCATTTCAAATGTCAAAATGTAGTAAAATGTATTTCTGCATATTATTTTTATTTTGATTATATTTATTTTATTATGTTTATTAACAAACATTTTAATTTCTGAGGTTTATTTGCTTTATGTGCGTAACCTCGCCTACAAAAATCAATCATTGTATTACCAGTGCATGTAAACCTGTTAATGTGCCTGTTTCTGATTGGCTGGTTTAGTCCTGTGCTGATCTGCATTGTAATGGAGTGTAATAATGTAGTATTATATAGTAATTTACCTTCTTCTGTTCTGCTGTAATTGACACCTGATTTAGACTGATGCTCTCATATCCCTGTATAGAAATTTTATATTTTATTATTTTATTATAATTATTAGAAGCAATATTTTAATATTATAATTAATTTACTGAGGTAGAATGCACCTGGATGGGTTTGGAGAGAATCTGGCCAATCAGATGCCTTCTGGGCTGCATCCTGTGTGTGAGAATGGGCATAAACACATGGTGTGTGTTGGTATACGTGTGTGTGTGTGTGTGTGTGTGTTTGTCATATCCGCTGAAGAATGGAAACGTTTATACACGGCTGGGAGTCCTGAGGTGAGAGAGCTCACACTCTCTCATAAACTGTGTGTGTGTGTGTATGTGTGTATGTGTGTGTGTGTGTGTGTGTGATGAGAGCAGGAAACCAGTAAGGACGTACACACACACTCTGGAGAGGACCTCCCAGTCGGAAGAGTGTGTGTGATGTGGAGAATCAGTGTTAGCGAGAATCACAGCTGTGTTTGACGACCTGCGGGTTTGGGTACCCACTGATGTCATTGGCACAGAGCACACACACACACACACACACACACACACACACACACACACACACACACACACACACACACACACACACACACTCTCTCTCTCTCATACACACTCATTTGCAGACACAAGACATGTATGGAGGTTCTACAGGTTCTGTATGGATCCTGCAGCATTTTAACTCACAGATGTTGCTACAGCTGGGCCTGTAGATCCTGCTTCATTGTTTTTTCATCATTTTATCATGTTTTGCATCATTTAGAAAACAAAAAAGTGTTAAACAAACCAGAATATGTTTTATATTCTACAAAAAATATTTTACATTCTTCAAAAAGTAGCTCCTCTTGTTTAGATGATCAGTTTTGAACATCTCTGCTGGATTTTCTCAGTCAGTTTTATGAGGTAGAGTCTCCTGGAATTCAGGCTTTCAGTTAACAGCTGTGCTGAACTCATCAAGAGTTAATTACTTGAATTTCTTGTCTCTTAATAAAGTGTTTGAGAGCATCAGTTAAAGTAAAGTAGTGAAGAGGTAGAGTTACAGGTATACAGTTAATAGTGAATATTTGAGTAATGTTCTAATCCAGGTTATGAGAAGCAACAACTACTCAACTAAATAAAGAAAAAAAAAACTTTAAGCAAAAATTAAGGTCTTGATATTTAAAGGTTGCACAGGATAAGTTCATCAGAGTTACCAGACTCAGAAACCACAGGATGATCGGGAGATTGTTGGTTCAAATCCCTGTCATGCAGCTTGCCATCAGCTGCTGGAGCCCTGAGAGATCACAGTGGTCCTTGCACATAGATGGCGCTCTTTTCTCTCATCACTCCTAGGGTGATGTGGATCAGCACAAGGCTGCGTCTGTGAGCTGATGTATCAGAACCGAGTTGCTGCTCTTTCCTCCGAGCGTTAGCGCTGTGATGCTACAGCATCAGCAGCAGTTCAAAAAGAGGCGGAGTCTGACTTCACATGTGTGTTGGAGGAGGCGTGTGCTAGTCTTCTTTACCCTCCTGGTGATGGGGCATCACCCATCACCATCACCAGATCACTTTACTATTCATTTACTATGTACTCGGATATGTCGCTGTAAGTGCACAGAGTATGAGTTATTGTATAAAGCTTATTATTATTATTATTATTATTATTATTATTATTATTATTATTATTATTATTATTATTATTATTATTATAAGGTATTGTATTATTATATACAGTATTGTGCAAAAGTTTTAGGCACCTGAGAAAATTTCAGTACAGAAAAAGCTTCATATCTGTGCAGTAAGTGTTTATTATCTCAGTAAAACACATTACAGCATTACAATAAATACAAACAGCAATTTTACAAAAAGCCGACATCCTAACCCTAATCTCTCCTCCTCTTAATCTGAGTTTAATAGAGTTATTTATTTGTAGTTCTCATCATATTAATCAACACCTGGTTTGGTAAATTGGTTAATTTGGTAAATGTGGTAAATCAGGTGAGCTGCTGACGGAACTGAACATAATAATATACACATGCTGGCTGAGGAGCATCCAGGAGAAATCTGGATCAAAATCTGGATAGTTCTTCAGCTTAATTGGCTAACTGGGCATAGAAACATACTTATAGTTAAAAATGAAAATTCCTTGTTACGTTTTACTGTATTTATGTTTGTTTGCATGTGTTTAAATAATATGTGGTGCCTAAACTTTGGCACAGTATTGTATGCTATATAACATGTTAATAATGCAGAATTTATAGGAATTGTTACTGAAACAGTTACTCTCCGGTCCGTGTGAGTGTGTGTCTGTGTGCTCCAGTATGGAGGTGGTTGCTGTGGCGAGCGAGTGTCTCTCGGCCGACTCTCCTCCCTCTCTTTCTTCTCTCATTAGAGCGTCTCTTTTTATCCGGTTCTCCCGGCGCTCCGGGCTGTCGGACTCTCCGAGTGTGTGGCGGACGGTTCTTCAGAGGGTTTATTAAGCGCCTCGACCTGTCATGCAGGTGTGGATGGGGAGTGTGTGTGTGTGTGTGTGTTTGTGTGTGTGTGTGTGTGTGTGTGTGTGTGTGGACAGTGCTGCTTCACACTTCACACACTCACACACTTTCCTCCCTGCCAATTGGTCTGGCTTCAGTTCACCTCCGACAGGACCCGGGCCTCCGACTGCACACACACACACTAACACACACACACACTAACACACACACACACTAACACACACACACACACGGCCTCCAGCCCAGCGTAACGAGCACAGAGCGCGAGAGCGAAAGAGAGGAAGAGCGCGAGAGCGAGAGTAAAATACAGAGAGAGAGAGAGAGAGAGAGAGAGGGGGGTTGAGTGCCCGTGGCACTCTAACATCCCATTAGTGTCTGAGTCAGGGTCAACAGGAAGTGACCTCAGCTTGACGGCCGATCATTGGGAAGTTAGAACTGTCGAGATGCCGTTAGCATTAGCGTTTAGCATTTAGCATCTAGCATTTAGCAGGATTGAGTTGTTTACTTGACAGTTACAGTACAGTTTTCAGTACTAAGGCCTAGTAAAGTAAATTACAGTTAAAGTAAAAAATGAGTTTTATCATAGTTTTATATCAGTTTTTATAACAGTATAACTAAAGGAAAAGAGCCAGAAGGTAACATAGACACGGAGGCACCCTGAAACACTGGCTCCACCCACTAAACCCTCCACAAACCTGATTGATCACATGCAGTAGGTTGCATAACCTCAATTAAGTCTCACGAGAGACTCGTGATCCTGGTGTAGCCCTGGCTAAAAATTAAAAACTCTCTAGTTCTAAAATAGAGATACTAAGAAATACAGTAATAAATAAAGCCATATAAATTTATAGGGATGGTTTAAAAAAGTACTAAAACGGTTAAAAATAGTCATTATGTTGGTGTAAATAGTTTAAAAAGCATACAAAAGCAGTACAGAGTAGATATTTTGATAGGGGTTACACTAAAGACCTCAGCGTATTTCTCACAGAGACGATGTTCAATTGGTTTTGGTGAACACTGTGGTGTAATTATGGAGATGCACAGGAATTGAATAAGATGCAGCATGACAGAGCATGTGATTGGTTGAGATCATAAGTGACAAGCAATTGAACCTGTTGTTACTTGTATTTACTGTACATTAGATCCATTGTTGGTTCGATATTCTTACCAAGACGTCCTGTATTTGGTTCTTTGCATTTGGGTTTTTAGGCTTATTTGAGTTATTCTTATGATATTACCCATTTTAATGCTATATTCTAGCACTAAAATGGGTTCTATATAGTTCTGAATCTGGAAATAGGTCCTTTGACTTGTGTTACCATAATAGAACCCTTATTAGTGCTACAGTCTCTATACACATTATATATACAGCTCTGGGAAAAAAATAAGAGAGCACTTAAAAATGATGAGTTTCTTTGATTTTACCAAATTAAAAACCTCTGGAATATAATCAAGAGGAAGATGGATGATCACAAACCATCAAACCACCAAACTGAACTGCTTGAATTTTTGCACCAGGAGTAAAGCAGCATAAAGTTATCCAAAAGCAGTGTGTAAGACTGGTGGAGGAGAACATGATGCCAAGATGAATGAAAAAAACTGTGATTAAAAACTAGAGTTATTCCACCAAATATTGATTTCTGAACTCTTAAAATCTCTTTATGAATATGAACTTTTGAGCCATTTCTCATTTTCTGTAAATAATGCTCTAAATGACAATATTTTTATTTGGAGAAATGTTGTCTGTAGTCATTTTATTCAAACATAAACCTATAAATAGCAAAATCAGAGAAACTGATTCAAGAAACTGAAGTGCTCTCTTCATTTTATACAGATCTGTATATATATATATATACATATAAATATGAGTTGTGTGAGCTGTACTAGGATACAGTGTACAGTAAAGGGCTCAGAGTGTGTTCTCTATTCTCTGCTTTGTCTCTGTGAGCGTCTCTGAGTGTGTTTGAGTGTGTGTGAGTGTGTGTGAGTGTGTGAGAGTGTGAGAGTGTGATTTGTTTTGAAGTGAGACAGAGTCGGTCCTTCCTCTGCCTTTCATCTGCTGCAGCGTGTCACACCGACCCCACATCAAACCACGGCAACAACAACAATAACAACAACAACAAGATCATCTCTATTGTAGCTCCATTTGGCCATGAACACACTGACAGCACTGACACACACACACACACACACACACTCACAGAATCATGTTTTATGGTGATTTAAAACATTACTTTTTAATTCTAGGCCCTAGAATTAGTGCTGCACATGCCAACACCCCGGATACTGAGTATAATATAACAATCGAACCAAGCCACATTCACCAACACCAATAATAGTCCCAGTGATTTTTTCTGTATAGGTCAGATTGTGAATCGGCACTAAAATCACATAATGTAACCTCAGCTTTTACACACACACACACACACACACACTTAAATAAGCTGTTGCCGCCCAGCCGTGCCAATAAACAATCAGGCGGTATTAAGTGGAGGGCAAATGGAATCAATTCATTCAGTTTTGCGGGATGAATGTAGAAAATGAGGCGTGAAGCTTTCTCTCTCTCTCTCTCTCTCTCTCTCTCTCTCTCCCTCTCGCGCTCTTTATCTCTCTCTCTCTCTCTCTCTCTCTCTCTCTCTCTCTCTGAGTCTGCAGTGGGTAATTAGGCCCTCTATTATAGGCGTCTCTGCATGGTGCCTGCTGGATTGTTTATTAGAATATGAGTGTGTGTAATGCGCTGAGCTCTGCCAGCCCGCTGCCTATACAAACAGCAGAGAGCGCTGAGAGGGCCCCACGGTGCAGCTCCACCACAGGGACCTATCACAACCAAACCACACGGCTTCAGTGGTGAACAGGAGAAACAGTGGCATTAAAAATCACAATTCTATCATTACTCTACACTCAGTACTGAGGATAAACTGGACCATAATTTATCATTACCTGTTTAAGGGTTAATGGACTGCACAATGGAGTATAGAATCGGAATGTACAGTAGTTCAGAAGTAGGTAGTTGGGAATGTTGTTTGGAAGAAGATTATTGGAAAGTTTGTTGGGACAGGAGTTGGGGTTGTAGTAGTTGTTTGGATGGTTGTTGGGACATCAGTAGTTGGGACAGCGATAGTTGGGACATAGGTACTGTAGTTGGGACGGTTGTTGGAATGGTTGTTGGGGTTGCTGTTGGGGCAATGGTAGTTGGAACAGCGTTAGTTGGATATAGGTACTGTAGTTGGGATGGTTGTTGGGACATCAGTATTTGGGACATAGGTACTGTAGTTGGGACCGTTGTTGGAATGGTTGTTGGGATGGTTGTTGGGATTGTTGTTGGGACATTGGTAGTTGGGATATAGGTACTGTAGTTGGAAAGGTAGTTGGGATGAATGTTGGAATGTTGGGACAGTTTTTGGGATGGTGATTGGGATGGTTGTTGGGACATTGGTAGTGGGGATATAGGTACTGTAGCTGGGATGGTTATTAGAAAGTTTGTTGGTTGTAAGCTTTTTGGGAAAGTGGATGGGACGGTTGTTGGAATGTTGGGGTAGTTGTTGGGACATCAGTAGTGAGACAGCAATAGTTGGAACATAGGTACTGTAGTTGGGATAGTTATTGGGATGGTTGTTTGGGTAGTTATTGGAACGATTGTTGGGACATCAGTAGTTGGGACATCGATATTTGGGACATAGATACTGTCATTGGAATGATTGTTGGGATGGTTTTGGGACAGTTATTGGAATGTTGGGACAGTTTTTAGGATGGATTTTGGGATTGTTGTTGGGACATTGGTAGTTGGGATATAGGTACTGTAGCTGGGATGGTTATTGGAAAGTTTGTTGGTGTGTAAATTTGTTGGGAAAGTAATTGGGACGGTTGTTGTTGGGGTTGTTGGGACATTGGTACTGTAGTTGAAATGGTTGTTGGGACATTTGTTGGAACAGTTGTTGGTGTAAAGTTTGTTTGGAGGGATGTTGGTACGGTTGTTGGGTTTTGCTCTCTCTCTCTTTCTCTCTCTTTCTCCCTTTCTCCCTCTCGTCTTCTAGACTTGTCAAATTAAACCCGAGCAGTTTCTTTAACTGAACCTATAAAAGAGAAATAACGCCACTGGCTAGACCACCGGCCGAGCGAGAGGAGGGACGAGTAAGAGAGAGAAAGAGAGAGAGAGAGAGAGAGAGAGAGAGAGAGATCAGCAGCCACGACACAGAGCAGCACTTACTACAGTAACTAATACAGAGAAAGAGAGAGAGAGAAGATCTTTCCTTTCTCTTAGTCTTTCTCTCTCTCTCTGTGGTTTTGTCACAGGTGAATAAATACACGAGTGTGAACAGTGTGTGTGTGGTGTGTGTGTGTGTGTGCGCGTGTGTGTGTAGTCACTTGTGCTACCGATCGATTCTCTACCCTCCAGCAGGCCTGTTGTCTTTGGTGATTACTGCTCACACACACACACACACACACACACACACACACACACACACACACACACACACACACACACACACACACACACACACAGTAGCTTGGCTAATTGTGCAGACTGGACTTCCCTCCTGTGCTTTCTCTCTCGGTCCACCACTCTTAAAGTGTGTGTGTGTGTGTGTGTGTGTGTGTTGCCCACTTCAGTCCACTCTATAAAAGCTGGAGTGTGTGTGTGTGTGTGTGTTTAAGTGTGTGTGTGTTTGTGTAAATAAGTCAGGATGAATAGAACAATAGAAATAATCCAAATAGTTGTTTTAGTGGTGTAACAGTCTTAGCGTTGGCTCCGTCCTTCTAGACAGTAATAAATGTGGGGTGAATATAATCCAGTATGAATCTGCAGTGTGTGAAATTACAGATGATGTAATTCAGTATGAAGGTGTTTTTCTTGGAATAATCTGTGGTTTGTGTACTTTTTACAGTCTGTACAGTAATAGTTTGTTATTTTGATCCAGTATGAATCTGTACTCTGGTTATGGAGTGATTTGAAGCCAGTATGAATCTGCACTGAAGTGATTTTAATTCAGTATGAATGCGTAATTGTGAATCTGTTACGACTGCAGATTTTACAGTCTCACAGTAGTAGAATTTGACAGTTAAACTGTGGTTTTGTTTTAAACCAGTATGAATTACATTTTACAGTCTAGAAGGAAGGAATAATTGCTGTATGACTCTGACGGTTATAATAGTGGAGTATATCCACTATGATTTTTTTCTTCACTATCAATTATTGTGGCATCAATTTAATCCAGTATGAAATTGTAGTTTTTGTAGTTTCCACAGTCTAGATGGGAATAATTGTAGTGGGATTTTAATCCAGTATGAATCTGTAGATGTTCTGTAGTTTTGTGTTTCAGAGATACAGAAATGTATTCTGACAGTGCAGAAATATTAATATATGTCAAATAATTCCACATTTTTGAGTATTGTAGTAAATCTGAATGCATGTAAACGTATATAAACAGTGTGTGTGTGTGTGTGTGTGTGTGTGTGTGTTTGTATAAGCAGCACACTGGTGTTATCTGTGTATGATCAGAGTTGGTATGGTGCCAGATGTGGTTATGGTGCCAGGCGACCTTATCTCTCTGTCTCTCTCTGTCTCTCTCTGTCTCTCTCTGTCTCTCTCTCTCTCTCTCTCTCTCTCTGTGTCTCTCTCTCTCTTTCTCTCTCTCTCTCTGTCTCTCTGTCTCTCTTTGTCTCTCTCTCTCTCTGTCTCTCTCTCTCTGTCTCTCTCTCTCTCTCTCTCTCTCTCTCTCTCTCTCTGCTGAGGTTTACCCCCACTGTAAACACACATTACTGTAGACCCCCCCCCCCCCCCCCCCCCTCGGGCCCCCGGCGACACCGGCCCATTAGGGGCCGAACCGCAGTCGCGTGCCGGGACGTGCACCCGGAGTGGGTGGGGCAGGGCGAGGGTCTGCGCTCGGGGACCAATCAGCACCCTGAATTCCACCTGGACCTCAGTAACCAGTCAACCGTACTCATATACCCATATACAGCAGAGCTACCAGGCTAATACCGCCTATCCAGTATGAATCTGCACGTTCTTTAATATAGGGTCATTTTCATCCAGTATGAATGTGCAGCCAGATTATAGCAGATCAGGATAATTCAGGTGTGAATCTGAAAATGAAAATGTGGTGTGATTGTAATTCAGTATGAATCTGTAGTGTGTGTAGTTTCTGAAGTATTACAGCTACAGTATAATTGTGGTGTGGTTTTAATCCAGTATGAATGTGCAGTAAAATTTAAACAGATCAGGATACTTGTTAATTCCAGTATGAATCTGCATTGTGTGTGTATGTAGGGTTTACAGTCTGACAGTAATAATTGTGGTGTGCTTTTAATCCAGTATGAATCTGTAATGTATGTAGTTTGACAGTCTGACTATAATAACTGTGCATTCGTTTTTAATCCAGTATGAATCTATAATGTATGTAGTTGTGCAGCCTGACAGTAACAACAGTGGAATAGTTTTTTTTTTATCCATTATGAATTTGCAGTGTGTGACAATAATAATTGTGGAGTGATATTAATCCAGTATAAATTGTCTATGAGTGTATGTATTTGTACATTCTGACAGTAATAATTGCGTATTGTTTTTTAATCCAGTATGAATCTACGGTACATATTCTTTAAAGGAAACTATACAGATTATTGTATCCTGAAGCACTCAGCCAATCGGATTGTTTACAGAAGCAGGTGTAGTAAATGTATCCAGCTCTAAAAGCGCGTTAGCGTAGCCTGCCACCACCAACTTGACACATTGTGCTAACGTGCTAACGTGCTAACAGCAAGCAAAAGGCTGAGAACTGGCTGGGAAGTGACAGTAGTGTTAAACGCCTGTAACTGGCTGCCACCCGGCAGACGTAAATACACACTCGCTGCCAACCCGACCCAAACGAGCTGCCACAACTGTCACACAACCGCTAATATGCTAATAATGGACAAAAGGATTGGGACACCCGCTCATTGTTCATTGTTTCTTCTGAAATTAAGAGAATGAAATGAGTTTATTCTGCTTTTGATGGAGTAACTGAATAAGATTTTGTACTAGATGTTGGCCAGTATAAAGCTTCCAAACATGGTGTTGGTAGTTTCATCATCTACAACTCACATTAAGAGCTAGTCAGGAAAAAACGACAGCTTTCAAACATGGTGGAGGTAGTCGCCAATAGGTTTATATTTATTCTAATGTTGCAGAGAGCCGTCCTATTTAATTGGTACATTCATACTACGTTCATTAGCAGGGGTTTCCACTAACATATGTCCATATATTAAAGATCCAGACAGAGATCTGATTGGCTAACGCTAAAAGCAGACGCAGCAGAACCGGGTTCTAGGGCCGGGTGAATCCGGCTGCTGCCGCCGAGGCTGTTTAAGTATGTTGAAAGCAGTGCCGCGACTGATCCACGACAAAACCCGGCCAATTCAGCGACAAACTACAAAGCGCCTCAGCAGCATCCGCCCTCGCTCGCCCCGCCGTCCCCCGCCGTCCCCCCGATCCCTCTCAGAGAAGTCTTAACCAAGCGGTTCTGGAAGTGCCGGGCCGGCGTCCCCGCGGGTCGGCTCGGTTCTCAGGCATGAGGATTGTCCTCAGAGCGCCGGTTTCAAAGGCACGGCTAAGAGCCCCGGCTTTGTCCCAGTCATTGCCTGCCATTAGTGCGGATTTCACAGCCCCTGGTCTTAGCGTTAGCGTCTCCGTGATCTTTAGAGCGTACTTAGCTTATTAGCTCCTCTCTGTGGAAGCAGATCGGTGAGGAGATGAAGACTAGACTGGATCATGAGGTGCAATCAGACGGTGCAGCCCGGCGGTGCGGGCTCGAGTTCACGGCCTAATTAGGGCTCGCTCGTTAGTGTTAGCCGTGCTTTAGCTCAGCACATGCTAGCTAGTGCTAATACAGTGGGCCTGATGCCCTATATATATATATATATATATTTTATAGGCTGTATACAGTAGAGAAAAAAAGGTTCATATGTACTTTTGCAGTATATATATATATATATATATATATATATATATATATATATATATATATATATATATATATACGGATGTGCCGCAGAAAATCTCGGTAATCTATGTCATTCATACTGGATTTGAATTCCTAACTCATAGTGGATATTGAAGAATTTATGATGTATCTAAGAAAACCATAGAAGATGTGGAATAGTTCATGGTGAAAACAACAGTAGATTTAAAGTAATTCATAATGGATGTGAATTCATAATTACTAGTATAGTACTTGAATAGTACATAGGGAAAACTATAGATTTAGTAATTCATACTGGATGTGAAACAATAATTCGTTATGGATCTAAGAAAACCATTGCACAGCAGATGTGGAATATTTCATGGTGAAAACCACAGTAGATTCATAGTAATTCATACTGGATGTGAATTCATAATTAATAGTAGATATTGAACAATTCATAATGAATGTAAGAAACCATAGTAGATGTGGAATAGTTCATACTGGATGTAAAAAGAAAACAACTGTAGATTCAAAGCAATTTATATTGAATGTAAAACAATTCATAGTAATTAATGAACATACTGGATGTGAATTCATAATTTATAGTCGATATGGAATAATTCATGATGATTCTAAGAAAACAATTTATAGCAGATATTGAATAATTTGTAAAATTAAGTAAACAAAAAAAATCATACTGGATTTGTACAATTATTTGTTGTATTTATAGTATATTTTCTTAATTGTTAATACCGAATGGGAATTAATTAGTAGTGGACACGGAATAATCAATAATTCCTCCTGGATGTGGAATACTTCATAATAAATTCATGCTGGATGTGAAGTAATGTTTCTTGAACTTGCATCATGTCCTATGATTTTTTTTCCACATGTAATAAACCTGTAATTATTAATCTATTATTCTTTACAGAGGAAAATAGAGAACCATTTAATAGAAAACCACTTAAAGAACCCTAAATGGTTCTAGGTTAAGGGTTTATATAACAAAGCACTTAAGCGTGTTGTGTTGCTCCAGTTTGGAATGAGTGTGGTTCTGTGTGTTAGCATTAGCATTAGCACTATATAGTAATATAGTAGCTGAGTAGACCTGTACTGACGTGTAAGGAGCACCTGTGCTGCTGTTAGAACCGGGCCGGTTCCGAGTGCGTTACG